>NW_023270316.1:68012919-68171287 GCF_011800145.1 Mirounga leonina
TTCTTTCTTTCTTTCTTTCTTTCTTTCTTTCTTTCTTTCTTTCTTTCAGAGAGAGAGAGAGAGCATGGGGGGAGGGGGCAAAGTGGGGAGGAGCAAAGGGAGAGGGAGAGAGAGAATCCCAAGCAAGCACCATACTCAGCATAGAGACAGATGTGGGGCTTGATTCCACAACCCTAAGATCATGACCTGAGCTGAAATCAAGAGTTGGATGCCCAACCAACTGAGCCACCCAGGCGCCCCTAAACCCAGCTCTATGTAATATACCATAATGCCTTAAAAGAAATAGAGAAAGGCAGGTCTTAATTTTCCAGTACTCACAATTTGTTCATCTTCATTAATGTGACACCTCAATGGACCAGGTCGCCCAAGGCAAAACCTGAAAACCATCCAAGATGCCTCTCTCCCTCCCTCTCTCTCCCTGCTCTTGATCCCCTCCTAACTATGATTCATGACTACCATGTCTTCATACATAGTCTAGTTTAGGTCCTTTTATTTCACTTGGTCTTGAGCTACTATAACAATCCCCTGATTTGTGCCCATCTCTTCTTCCCTCAGCTCATCTTTTCATGCTTCTTCCAGATTTACCATTATACAGTCAACTCTTTTGGAGTCAATATCACCCATAGAAGTCATTCCCAACTCCTTACTGTAGTATAAAAAATTCTTATTATCTAGCCCACTCCTATCTTTCTAATCTGTCACTTTATACTCTTCCCTATAACGACGTACAGCAATATCAGAGAACTTGCATTTCCCTGAACACTCATGCTCTCCTCTGCCACCTTCCATTGTATATGTTCTTCCTTCCCTCTGGAATTCCTCTCTCCCTCTTGTTTTTCCCAGTGAGATTATTCTTTAAGAGCCATCTTAAATATTACTCTCTATATGAACCTCCTTTGATTCTCTTCATGAGGTCCACTGCACCTTTCTCTATACAACCATTATGCCTTGCATACATCTATAGTGGTGTGCTTATTCCATAGGATAGCAGTCTTGTCATTATGGGGCTGTCTTCGGCTGTAGACTGGGATCTCATTCAAGTTGAGAATATAGTTTCATCCTAGTCCAGCTGGATTTCCAACAACATTACCCAAAAGTAGTGAAAGTCTTTTCACTGCAAATGTTAAGGTGTTAAATGTTAACTTTAACATTTAACTTTTAACTTTAAATGTTAAACTGTACTTATCTAAGCTAGTTAATTCTGTATTGTAACTAATTCTTCACAGAATAGCATTCTAGTTGGCTTACATGTGTATGTCTTATATCTTCTTCTAGATGATCAAACTCTGGAGTGTTTTACTCACCCACAAATTGTCTTAAGGTGAATCAGCCCTCTTGTAAAGCTAGATAGCCAGGACAACACACTCAAAAGTATTTCTCACTGGGCCTATGATATTACTTGGCTAGGAAATCTGTGTTTAAATCATGAAACCAAACTCTTTTTATGATTATTAAATAATTCCAAACTAAATAAGGAGAAAAAAATGTTTGTTTTTGAGTTAATTAATTCATACTCCCATTTCTCCATTTCTGACGGATTAATTCATTGGCTTTGCATTCAGAGTTTTGTTGTTTTACTTTGAGTGTCTCATAACATAATATTATTACTCACAACATAATATGTTATTACTACCTGGTAAATGCTTGTGTAAGTATAGTCATTAGTTTTCAATTCTTCTAACAAAATTTAATGAAAACTCATAGGATATATACTTTATTGTATTGCATTGATGTTCCCAGATAAGTAGTGACATCTTCTAGAGGAAAGGGTAAAGAGCTGGTACGTTGGGATCAATGTGGGGACAGTCCAGGTCCAATGTCCAAGTTGGAACAGGACACTCAGTACAGGAGCTAAAGGGAGGGACACAGGAAGTCTGAGCAAGCAGGACAAGAAGATCCATATTTTTGGTTCATTGTCCAAAGACAAGAAGAGCATCTGGAGGTCTCCATGTCAGTCTAGTTGTCCCAGTAGCCTCATGCTCAGCTGTTGCTTTCATACAGGCTCCTAACAAAACCTGCCATGAATCGAAGGATTGGTCAACTTTGCCTAGCGAGACTGGTTATACACAAGATGGAACATTTTAGGTCCTTGTTTTGTTTTTTTTTTTTTTCAGTTCTGGAAAACTTACTTCAAATATTTATCCAGATGCAAAATTCCTTGGATCATTGTTTAAAGTGAACTTTATTAACTAAACTGAATCCAGGAAAATTCTATAATCAGTTTTGTTATTAAGAAACTTAATTTTTATTTGATGCATTCCTTTCTTCCTTCATTTATTCATTTCTGGGACTTGGTCCAAATCTTATACAAAACATACACAGAAAGAGAGAAAACAAGTGGCCTCTTTATATAAACTAATCAAGAAGGAAATGAAGCCACCCAAATGTGGCTTATGCCATCTGTGGTCTGCGATAAATAGCAAAACTGCAGTCATGTTTTTTCTTTAAATGTTAACTGTAAAATATAAAATCCTTTTTATTAACACCAGATGTCAAGAATGCTTATTAAAATGCCATGGTTTATTAAATAACATCATTTTAGACTCACTGGGCTAGTAAAGACTGTTTGGGTTTTTTTTTTTTGCATTTAGATTAAACATCTAAAATTATGTATTACTTACTCGATCTATTCAAATATGTGAATACTAATATATATACACCAAAATTTAAATTTAGAAGTAGAAAGATTTATACATCATGGGTTGAACCAAAATGTTTTTAAATCTGCAAAAGTAGATTTTCACTTGGCTGTTACGTTTAAGATTTATTGAGATTTTTGTATGCACTGAAATAAGCATTACTTTATGTATCTCAGGTCTAGAGGAAATCAAGGAAAATCAAATAAAAATAAAGAGTAGACCTAAAATTGTGTATTCTCTCTATCCTTTTTAGTGGCCTTTTCTTTGGCTTTCATTGCATAGGAAATTGTGAGGAAATCTATTAACTTCTGTTTCTCCACATACCCCACCAACTAAGAGTCACTTCAGTCTTTTCTCAACCTGAGTCAGAGAAGAAATAGCTTTGAGAATTAGGTAGAAAACAGTATATAGAATTTTTCAAAATAAAAAGTTTTGGAAACTTCTCTACAAGGCCATGCTTGGAATATTTTGAATTCAAATTTAAAGTCAATATTGAGAGGTTAGCATGGTGATAAAGGAACATTATATTTTCATTTTTTTTCCTTCATGAACTGATACTTTGGTTGAACCTCTCTCTAAGCAAGCCTCCTTAAAAATGACTCTGGAATTGCAGATTTTAATGCTTTGCATATTTTCTTTTCTCTTTCATTTTTATATATAGTTTGTAGATGACCTCTTAGGTAGTTAACATGAGGATTAGAAAAAGTTTTTTTGAGAGATAAATTCACCTACCAGTGTCAGTCAGCCTTAAATTATTTAGGCCAAAGTCAGTGTGTAATACTCACATCCCTTATGTTTGTCCAAGGGAACCAACTTTCTAGTGGTGATCTGGTGATTAATCATTGCTACTTAGACATTTTTCTGTGATGTTTAAATCAGGGTCACCTCTGAATATAACTTATTGAGTTTGAAACCAGCAGGTATATTCTGGACAAAGTAAAGAGCAAATAGTAAAATGGCTTACATGTTTACCTAAGAATTTATTTACTTTGGTATTTTATCTGTTGCTTTGGGTTTTGAAGGTTTACAATGAGGGCATTAGGAACAAATGTGCCCTTTGTGTTTCAGGAGCAGCAGGTGTTGAAATAACTTTCAGATTTCACTTGGACAGTAGTAGTTAATGTATTTATTGACTTGATTGATCATCATGTGCCCCAAGGACTATAGCCTCCCAATAAAAATTATCTGGATATTTTCATGGTTTTCTGGTATTGTTCTGTTCATTTAATCTGCATATTTGTCTATGTGGGCAAGGGATACATGTCTGGGTAAATTTGTTCCAAAAATCAACTGCATTTTAAATCCAGCCGTATCATAATTCCTAAAATGTTGTTATTCTTAGACTGTGTGAACATGGATTTATAATTACTATGGCTTTAGAGGTATTAAAAACTTAATACCTTCTGGGAGATCTCACCAAATGAAGCAAAAGACTCTTAAACTTAATTCAAAGGAATTTACTATTATTTATCCATGAGATAAGTCTAACAGTTCTAGAGTTCCTAATCTGCAGCTTTGATGATTTACCTTCCCCCAGCCATGTATACGACAGAGATTGTCAAGCACCCAGCATAATGCTAGAGATGTGTGTTTCTGTATATTGACAAAGCACTCAACAACTATTTGTTGAATGAAACATTCAGAGAAAAAACCCATTGGTGGTCTAGACACATTTAATCTAGCTAACCTGGCATCAGTGAATGACATCCCACATTCTGCTCCAAAGTGCACCCTTCTTTCTTATGTTTCTGAAGCTGACTATAAACTAATGGTAACTTTAGGGGAGTATAAATAATGATCTCCCAAGTTAATATCATTTCCTTTATTATCTGCCCATAAGTCACATTGTAGTTCTTAGAGATATTCTATCAATGTGATATATTGCTAGGGTCTAAAATGCTTCTACCCTATCATTTGGGTTTCCAAACAGAGAGGTTTGAGTCACAATAGAATATATGCACCTAGAGATTTTTATGTGTCTTTTTTAATTGTCAAAAAATATGCATAACATAAAATTTATTGTCTTAACCATTTTAAGTGTACACTTTAGTTGCATAAGTACATTCACATAGCCATGCAACCCTCACCAGAACTATTTTCATTTTGCAAAACTGAAACTCTGTACCCATTAAACAATAGCTTCCCATTTCCTCCTCCTTCAAGCCCCTGGCATCTAGTGATTTTTAATGAAAATTATTATGCTAAAATATTGCTGTATATCTATAAGAAAATATATCTTCACCATCACATTTGTGAATGTTTAGAACTGACATATTATAGAAAATACATATAAATAAATATCTATAATTAATAATAAATATATATTTATTTATTTATTTATTCTTTGCCACATCAGTTTTCCTGGGAAATGAATGTCCCTACCTCTGCTTCTAACTTTTCATGTACTATTTAAATGGTTATTGTGTTAGGGGTTCATTTTAAAATATCTCTAAAATCTTTGAACTTCAATAATATTTCCCAAATATATTCAGTTTTCAAGAGCACTAATTTTTGTTGTGTTAATTTCAGGCATTTAATTTCTACATTTTTTCTCATCATGACACTCAACATTAATATTTTTCATATTTCCATGTCAATTTATGTATTTATCAAATTCAAATTCTATATATCCTTTAATGTAACATTCTATATTTAGAACTAAATAATATTTAACCATACTCTTGTCAAATAGTCTGTTTTATCTGGGAATCCCAATTTCACCTGGGTTGCATTGATTTATTTTGGAATCAGGTAATCTTTCAGTTCTTCTGTGAAGGAGTAGCTATGTTAGCACTCAATCTCAAGGAGTGGCTGAGAAGGCCTACTTAATAGGTTTTGTTTTCTTTTTAAGCCCTCAGGCTGAAATTTCTCTGTAGTAATTGCTCATAAATGAGAATTTTTAAACAGTTGAGCTTGAATTCTACTGGGTTATTTCTTTGTGTGATGATTGAAACATTATTGTGCTATTTAGAAGATAACTTAATATAAGTTATTTTACTAATTTTATTCTACTTGCTATTCTAAGTCAAATAGTCATTAAATAAATTTGCTTCCAGACCAAGTCAGAACCATTTAAATATGCTATACTACTACTAAATAAATAAATAAATAAATTTATACTACCATCTGCAGTCAGGTTGGGTTCTTTCTAGAGCAGCAAGTAGTCACCTACTTGATTTTCCCTGTGATGTGTGGAGAGAGCTTTTCCTCCTCAGTCTCACAGCATCTGAAGTTTTACCATTAGAGGTTCAGTACTTGGTGTTTGTTGTCAGATGTTACCCTTTAAAAAGCAAAGATCCTTGGGAAAAGTGACTCTTCTTATTGCCAGTCACCAACTCTTTTGTGGACTTGTTTTACCCAGGATAAATATGAGCAGGGGCATAGAAAAGGGTGAGAAAAAGAGAGAGAATAAAAAATGGGGTGGGTAGGAACTGAGGTATCAAGGACAAAGCTTTAACTGCATCAGTATTTTGCCTCCTTCATCCCTGACTCCTGTTGAGTATCATTTACTTGATGCTTTGAAAAAGTTAGTAAAATTTCAGTCTCTGTTTTTCAGAATTTCCTTCAGAAAAATCAACAAATGTTCATCATATGTCTCTTCTATACCACACTTGCTGCTCAGCACATCACATGAATTATTTTACTTACTCCTTAAAGCAACCCCATTGACTGACAAAGAAGTGAGGTTCAGAGAAATTTGGTAACTTTCGGAAGGTCGTGCAGCTAGTCACTGTCTTTCTGATTGCTAAGCATATGATCTTAAGCATATGATCTAAACTGTATTTATTCTTAGGATAATGGGGAGCAGTTTCACGAAGAGTGACATGATGAAATTGTATTTTGGAAAGATCACACTGGGTGTGAATAGTTTGGAGGGGAATAAGACTAGAATCCGGCTAGAAGTTAGGAAGCTATTGTAGTTATCTAAGCAAGACCTGAATGTTGCTCAGAGGTGGAAGTAGGAATGAAAAGAAGTAGATGGATTTAGGCAAGATTTGGGAGTAGGCATCAACAATTTAACTAGAAGGACAGGAAAGAGTCAAGGATGATCTTTGCGTTTCTGGTTTGAGCAACCGAGTAGGTGGTTGTTTTAGTCAGTTCAGGACGCTATAACAAAAATACCATAGACTATGTGTCTTAAACAACAAACATTATTTCTCAAGATCTGAAGGCTGGAAGTCTAAAAATGAGGCACTGGCAGATTCGGGGGCTAGTGAGAGCCTGTTTCCTGGCTTGCAAATGACCATCTCTTGCTGTGTCTTCATATGACAGAGAGAGAGCTCTGAGCTCTTCATCCCCTTAAGGGCACCACTCCCATCTTGGGGGATCCACTCTCATGACCTCATCCAAACCTAAATACTTCCCAAAGGCCCTACCTCCAAATACTTTCACATTGGGGATTATGCTTCAACATATGAATTTGGTGGGAGGCGGGGCACACAGTCAGTCCATAGCAATGGTGAAGCCATTCACTAAGATGGGAACACAGAAAAGGGATCAGTGTGAAGCTGGGTGTGTATGTGAGGGGGTGGGTAATGTTGAGCTTTGGACACATGGAGTTTGAGGTATCTGTGAAATGTTCCCAAGTAGATGTCCAGTAAAAGTTTCCTCTATTGGCCTGGAGCTCAAGGAAAGAGACTTGGTCTGAGGGTATAAATCTGGAGGTTATCAGAATATGGATGAAAAGTAGATGAGATCACCCTGGGAAAAGTGCAGAGTGAGAGGAGAAGGTCCTGAACAATGCCTGACAAAAGAAAATAAAACAAAAATAAATGAAATCAATATATAAGAAGGGCACAAGCAAAAAAGGAGCCCACCAAGAAAATGAGAAGGAACAGGTAGGTAAATAGAAAAAACAGCAGGAACAGTGTGGGAGAACAAAAGCCCAGAAAGATAAATTCAGAAAGGAGGATTTCTCAGCTGCCTTGGCTGAGGGAGTGTTACAGAGAGAGAAAGTGGGGTAGGGAGTGGTTTTAGCACTAAGGAGGTTATTGGTTACACGAGGACAGTGGAGTAGAAGGCAAAAACTAGACTCCAGTCTTCTGGTTACTAAATGGACATAGGATAGTGTGAATTTTTATGTAGTCCAGAGAAAAACAAACTTAATACATTTTCCTTGTGAATAAATACTTTAATTATGCTTATTATTCTAAACAATTTATTCAGTCTAAAATCATTCAATCCTAATATCCTTGTGGCATTTTATTTTCATTTCTGGAGGTCATTCGTTCCTAATTTTACAATCTGATTTTTTTTTCAAACTTGATGATGTTATTTTTGATGAAAACAGTGTAATTTTGAGATATTAAGATAGTTGTGATTTTTTTTTTTTTTTTTTTTGCAGGTGCTCTCTGACAAACGAAGCAAAGAGAGAGCAGGTAAGTCTCCTTGAAAAGATGTTTTACTCTATTTGCTTATCAAAGTTGTTTGAAGAGCCTTGCCCAGTCACTATAAATTTAAGCATGCTGTGAGTTTTGCTGAATAATCGATAGTCACAGTATGATGGAGTATGTCCTACATCTTGAAGACTGGATCAGTTCACTTAGTTTTTCACCAGGTGTCATGCAGCCCATATTATGGGTTTAATCTCCATTTTTTACAGTTGGTTTTACTCAGAAGGAAATACCTTTCCATAATCAATCCTTATCTTGAAACATGTACTATAAATTTAATAGGAACTAAATAAAACATTGCATCTATATGGAAACAACTGCTTAGAAGATGAGTCCTCTTGACAATAATGAAGGGTAGCAATTTTATTTGTATAGCTTCCATATTTGGAAATGTTCTGTGTAAATGATTATGTTTTGCATCTTATTTAGTCTCTTATTTAAATGACTACATAAAATAACAGCTAACCACTCCCTGAACCACCACTTCTTACCAACTGTGTAGTAGATGTTGTATTATTTGAACAGTTTTTTTATTTGAGCAATCCTTGTGGATACATCACTGAATCTTCTCATTTTTCCTTACTTCATTTGGTCATTTAAATGCTTATACAGAAGGAAACCACTTCAAAAACTTTGTGATTCCAGTATACTTTTCTTCTTATATTGAAGGTTATATGCTTTTAGAATAGTTCAATGTAAAATTAAAACTTCTTTTCTCTGAGTTTATATCTTTAAAGCCTTTTTCAAAAACTTTTAAAGTTTTTGAAATAATCTTGTCAAATAATGCCACTAATTATAATCTTCTAATGCTGCCCTCACTTGTATTGGTGACCCTCATTATTCCCATTTTTGAATGCTCCTTTTTCTTTAATTGTTGGAGAACCATTATTCAGAAACCCAAAATCTCAGCTTCAGTTGAAATTGGACCAACATCAGCAATATAGTCATCTGCTGTGCTATCTCTTAGGGAGATTTGCAAGGAGACCTTTACACTGGACCACCAGGCAAAGTGACTGGCTGGAACTTTGTAACAAAAATGTCTTTAGTGAGGGCGCCTGGGTGGCTCAGTTGGTTAAGCGACTGCCTTCGGCTCAGGTCATGATCCTGGAGTCCCGGGATCGAGTTCCGCATCGGGCTCCCTGCTCGACGGGGGGTCTGCTTCTCCCTCTGACCCTCTCATGCTCTATCTCATTCTCTCTCTCAAATAAATAAATAAAATCTTTAAAAAAAAAAATGTCTTTAGTGAGACGGCTGGGCCCACCAGCTGTGCCACTAAAACCAGCAAACAGAATTTGCTCCTGCCCTTCGGCGAAATACTTGTAGCATCAAGTATACATAATATATTCACTTTTTATATTTGAGACTTTAACAGTACTGAACCCTCAACCACCCAACACCTGAGTGGGAAATAAACAAAGCCCTTTTTCAAGATCGTGTGGGTGTGTCCCAATAGTAAGTTATGCCGTAAGTAGGACGCTCTGTGTTTCATCTCTCTTGCTGAAATTCCAACCTAAATTCAAGGAGTTGATACTACATTCAGGTCAGCAAAGAATGTGCTTCCTTCCAGAAATGACCAAATGAGGGATTGACACAAATGAACAGCATCTGAAGTTTTAGACAAAGTGTTTCCCCTGGAGATTTGGTAACTAGAATATGTTTGATCTATTTTCTTTTTATCATAAGCATATCCAACTTAGGATAATTTCCATCATGTAAAAGCTACAGTTAAGGGAGTAAAAAAACAAACAAACAAACAAACAAAAACTGCAATTAACTCCTGGCTAGAAATGACAAGTAGCTTTCTAACAAATCTCCAACGAGGAAGTTCAGCTTTGGTGGCCCTGATGTGGTGAGAAGTACCAGATTGGATGTGGAGCTTACCTACGAATATTCAGGTATCATATAGTGAGGGTTCAATCGACCAGAAACTACATTTTTAGCTGCTTATCCATTCCTCCAGCTAGTGTTTCATTTTGACAGAAATAAAAAAAAAAATTGAATAGGCAAGCAGGCCAGCAGAAACTAGAAAAGAGTCAAATCAATTCTCACATAAATATTTATGGAAAGTACTCTGGGAGTAGGAAATATTGGTGAAGGATGTCTGAGAACAATTTTTCTGCACATGTAAATCAGAGGAGAATTTTTGAAGCCTAAGTCAAATTTCCATGCGAATGTAAAACAGTCCATAAATTTGGTTTTTTTCAGTTATAGTTGTCCTCTTTTTTTTTTCAATCTCCTCTTTCAAATTAAATTATTTTCACAATTTAAATTTTTAATGATTGTTCCTTCCTGCCATTTGTAAAATGTGAAATGTGCTCCCCTCGCTTCTAATTTGGCTCCCTATAATGGTTTCTTGATTGGAGTATCTGAGAGCTTCTCTCTGTATGTATGTTTTACCTAAGATGTAATAGGGTAGCCAGATGGAAGACCTATTGGTGGTTGCTTAATATATACAGATGTAAGGTGTAATGTGAAATTGGAGAAGGACATGACTGTGAGCCAACTTCTCTGTTTGCCCTTGTAAGGTGACTTCTGATGCTTCTTTCTTGTATGTTAAATGGCCTGATCCTCATTTCCTCTGGTCTTAGACACTGGTGAGGGATAAATGTAGAGCCCAATGGAATAGTGATCTCAAGCAGAAAAGCTGAAGTACAATGATACGGTCTAAAGGCCAGCCATTGTTATTGCTTTTATTAATAGATTAAGAGAGAGTGTCACAAGATAGACACACTCTTTTCCTAAGTAGTTTAAACTGTTCACCAGGGCCAAGATATCTCAGCCTAGTGAAGGAAGAAATATTTACTATGGTAACAGTGCAGCAAATTCTCTGAGTTCTTGCCTATCATGCTGTGGTCCTTGTTGGATAAAAAGTCAAAAGAGAAATGAATGGTACAAAAAAAAAAGAGAAAGAAATGAATGATACATATTAAGGTATGGATTCCATAATGGAATGAAAATTTACCTTTGAAAAGTGAATATAAATGTTCACAAATATATACATACTTTAAAAATTAACCCAATAGTTATGGTTGACTTAATCTGTCCTTAAATTTAGTTTCTCATTGTATGTATTTTTCATTTCTTTAAATTTGTAAATGGGATACCAAAGCCAAATTCCAGCAGTCCTCACTATCAAGAATATTTGAATCTTGCACAGATTTGCTATTCTTAGTATATATCATATATATATATTGCTTCAAGATTGTAATAAATTTCTCTTCCATATAGAAAACAATTTTAAAACCTAAGGAAAATAAGGTCACTTCTGAAGAAATCACTTGCTTTTTTTTTTTCTCAGTAATTTCACTAGGGCAACAGGGATAACTCCTCTAAGAACAGTTTCAAAAGCAGCTTTGTGACCATAACTCTTCATCCTTCCTGCAATACTGTAATTATTACTTTCTGCCTTCTCAGCTTCATTGTGTTATGGTGTTTTGTTAGGCCTATTATCAAGATTATGAAGGATTTGTCACAAACAGAATTTCATAGGTGTTGGAGATACAGAGTATGTGTGGAGCTAAAAGTATGGCCAAACCAATGATTACAAACAAAAGCAAAGTGTACATATTGTTCTGTTTCACTGGAATTTAATCGTAATGACAAATGCCTGAGCTCAAGAGATTCCTGGTACCCCTCAGCAATCCGAATTGGAAACTGTAACTTCTTTTTAATTCATCAAGTGTACATTGAATATCTGTCTCTGGCACTATGCAAGATATTAGCAACACAAAGATAAATAAGATAAAATTATCCCTCCTTCAAGAGATTCACCTACCTTAAATCCTCTCAAGATTTCTGCAGTGAAACCAATGCTTTTCAGTAAATGTGTTACTAACAAAATTTATAATAATTCAATAAGTTTTATAATTGTGATTTCCTATGTCTGGATAAAGAGAAACAATTACCATTTTGTGGCAGAATGCCCACATGAGGCAAAAGGAAAGCATCAGAGTGTGCTGAGAGGAACTTTAGTTTTATTTTATTTTAGTGTGAATCTCTATCTTGAGTTGCAAGTGCCTCATAAGCGGTATATAAATCTAGCTATATAATCTTTCCCTCTATATTTGAGTTATACCAGTTTATTCTGAACACTTAGTTATAGCCCTTGCAAGCTGCTAACTTAAATATAGAGGGGTGAAAAGAGAGTGATTTTTATCTGCCATTCGTACATCTTGCACCTGGCATTCAAGGTCCCCACTACAATATTTACCAAATATTTACCAAAAAGCCCTGAATAGCAAGGAGTCAGGGAAAGTGCCAAGCTAGCAAATATGAAATTTGTTTTACCTGAGGAATTCAGATGACTTTTGCTTTGCTGTTTTCTCTGCTTCAAATGCTCATCCTTAAGTCTTCTTATGGCTGTGTCCTTATTATCCAACTTACATGCCACCTGCTTTTAAAAGCCTTCTCTGCCCACTCTATCTAAAGAGGTTGGCTCCTTCTCCACAGGTTTCTGTCTCTGCAATCTCTTTGTTTCCTTCACAGCACTTGTCAAAAACTGTAACTTCTTTCCTCCCTCCATCCCCCCCTCCCTCTCTCCCTCCCTCCCTTTCTTCTTTACCACTAGACTAGAAACTCCATGTCTTATTTATTATTTTATCCCTTGCACCCATCAGACTGCTGTTTCATAACAAATGCTAAAAAAAAAAATGTTGGCTAAATGAATCCCTGAATAAATCTTTTATATTAATATAATTATATGCCATCCAGAAAAGTATATGCAGCAGGATGACCATCATGTTTATCCAGTGGCTTTGTGACACTCTTGGCACATTGCTAAGTACCAGTTTGAAGAGGATAAGTGTGGGACATTAAAGGAAGATAGAGGATCAGTATTTATTGAGTGTCTTTTATGTGCCAGGCAAGCATTATGATACATTCCTTATGAATATTCATTCATTCAATCCTCAAAAATCCCTACAACATAGGAGGTATTGTCCTCACTTTACACATATAAAAAAGTAAGGATCAAGGAAGTTGAATTGCTCAATGAGTGTCTACGTTGGAATTTTAACCTGGTTCTATTTGATTTTCAAGACCATATACTTTTCACTAAACATACTTTCCAAGGAGTATAGTGTGGGGGGACGGTGGGGGGGGGTGGGAGGAGGTGGTATTGCTAGTTGCTATGGCTTGTCTGCCCATAACCTTCAACTACTCTGTTTTATGTACACATAAATTTATTGAGCAGACATTGTATTTCATTACATAATGAGCACAATGAAGAAAAAGTGTCTCCTTTCAAGGAGCTCACAATTAGTGGGGAAGAGAATAAATAAACAGAATACATAGAAGGAAAACACATAGATATTTTCTATTACATTTATATTTCTGCTATTATTTAGAATGTAAATAGGCCAGGGACATAAGCAGGATCCTTAAAATCAAGGAAACATTATTTTTGCAAATATGATTAGAGAACTTTTACCTAAATATCCCCTAATAAGTAGCAATGTTTTTTTAAGAGAGGAATGCGTTCTGGAGACCAAAACCAAAGCAAAGCAAGATGTTTGGTCTTACTGTTGCTGTTGTTGCTTCTAAAGTGCCTTTGGAGGAAACCAGACCTGAGCAAACCCTAAATGATGAAAGATGAATCAGTACCTGGTTTCTTCCTTTTGTGGTCCTCTAGGAAATGAAGCAGGCTCTTCTAGAGGATGAGAGATCTTGCAAAGATGAGATCATGACCCGAAAGCTGAAAAGCAGAAAGCAATTACAATACTTGGTAGCTAATTTGTTGTCAACAGGGAAAGAATATTATCTTGTTATAAGAATTCTTCTTTGATATAATCAATAATCTCTTCAGTCAGAAACACTGGCATATCAATTTGTTTTGTTGCTCAATACCATTTATTGCAAAGAATAGACCTTAGCTGAAAAACAGCCTTTTAGCCTTATGTCCTATTTATTTCGTGATCTGAAAGGAAAAGATTAAAAATTTCTATTCAATAACAACATGACTTTATTTATGTGCTGTCTAAAAAGCAGGTCTTTCCACTTTTACATACAGCATATTGATTCCTTAAATAATGTAAATTTAATGTTGAAAATAAAATATTTTCATTCTGTGGTTCTACAATCTACCCACAACTTGTAAATAGATTTGTGATTAGTTGATGTTTATTTTTATTGTTCTTGAAAGAGCAATCCCTGTAAAAAGTGTGCCAAAGAAAATACTAGAATTAAAAGGCAGCCATAATTTTGTCTTTGAAATTGCCTTTTATAAGTATGTTAGCCTCAAATATATAATCTTGAATGTATCATATACCATTATTTTCATTGTAATTTTAATATAAATATAGTCCCATGGAAAAATTTCAATCATATTGACTACAGCATTGGTACAGATGAGTAACTTTGATATATGTTTATTTCTAGCAACTAATTCAGTCTTTGGAAGTACTGGAAGGTCTAAATGATTTCTGGTAGGCTCCAGTTTTTTTGTGAAGCTACCCTTTCCTCTAGGGAGCCCTGTAATTATCCTGTTGAAAAGGTGGGCCCTTTTATGAAGCATTGCCCTAACCCAAAGAGCTAAGCATTCACTTTAAGAAAAAGGAATATTTTGCCCCACACAATTTTGTACAGAAGCTAGTTATTGAATACTATTCAATTAAATCCTGCTAATTTATATTTATACCTTTTGTTAACATCCTCCTCTAAGAAAGGAACAAAGATTCTAAAATTACATTAGAATATGCACACCATCACCAAAAGCTACCAAGTAATTTTGGTTCCTCTTTTTTTGGCTCTCTGTCAGCATCAGAACCTTCTATCCCAGAACCTTCCAACACTGGAAACAAGGTACTACCTCTCCTCCCCTCCTCTTTATTTGCCAGAGCCTTAACCACACCCCCACCCTCACCGCCACCCCACCCCCATTCACTGAGCACACCCTGTTTTCACATTTGGGAGACATGAAGACAAGATATTCCCTGACTTCTCTCCCTGGCAAATTCCTCTTCACATTCAAGAGGCAGATCAGAAGCTAAACCCTCTGTTGAATTTTTCCTTAATCCCCAAGCAGAGTTAACCAGTCACAGACACTTTATGATGCTCTCTGCTATGGCTCCTATAAAATTCTGTAACTCCCACTGTAAGCTCCTTGTATCACTGAAGTTTTGTCAAATGAATAAATGAATGAAATAAGTATTCATTTTATATTTGTAACAACCCCATGAGGTAAGGATATAGTTATTTCCTTGATTTTACAAAATAGGCATTAAATGATTACTAGGTATGAAATGATTCATCAAAGTTTATGCATCTCCTAACTGGTAGACTAAGATTGAAACTTTAGTCAAATAATTTTTCTCGCACACTAAGTATTGAGTTTCATTTGTTTGTTGTTTTGCTTTTGTTCTTCAACAGTTTTTTTTTTCCATGACTCGATTTTAAGGTTGGTTATTTGAAAACAAATATGGTTCTGAACAGTGTTGCCTAATAGAACCATAATGCAAACTGCAAATGTGAGCCAAATATGTCATTTGAAATCTATTTAAAATCATTTAAAAAATAAAAAGAAACAGGTGAAATCAATTTTAATAACATTTTATTTAGCCCATATCTCCAAAATATTACTTCAGCATATAACAAAAATTAAAACTATTAAGGAGATACTTCACTTTTTTATATTAAATATTTGTAACCTGGTGAGTATTTCACACTTTACAGTAGATCTCAATTTGGACTAGTCACACTTCTAATGCTCAGTAGCCACATGGGCTGGTGTAGTTCTACTGTATTGGACAGCACAAGTTGTAACATCTTTTTATAGGTCACTCTGCAATTTGATATTGATGTGGTCCTGTGGAGAGCAGTATTGGGTGAATCAATCCCAAATGGTGAGAAAGGGGAGATCATCGTGGCATAGCTAGCAAAAATCAGTAAGCCACCAATGTGAGTTATAGTGTCTTTTCCTCCATCATTTTGATTTGAAATACTTGTAGGAATTATTGATTTCCTTAACAGATTCATTGAAAGCACTCCTGCCTTCCTCTGCAATTCAAAATATTTTTATGTTTTATTTTTCTTAATGCAAAACTAAAGAACACTGTTCTTTTTGGAGACAGAACATGTGGGCATTGGAGACAAAGAGGCTGAAGTGTGAGTGTGGGCCTCTGTCCCTTCCTGGCCTCCTGATCAAGGCAAGTTACTGAACTGTTTCAGCCTCATTTTCCTCATCTGTGACCATAAATTACAACATACCTATTTGACACAATTATTGTGAGGGTTATATGAGATAATAGATGGAAAGTTCTGAGTATGGTGCCTGCTTGTGACCAATACATGGTGGTTATTCCTGGCATTATTATTATTAATAATAATAGCTCTATATGAAGTTCTTATAATCACTTCTAGCTACAACATATTTACTGAGGACCCAAATGATGAATGATAAAGCATTTTAATGGTGAACAGAGGTCTATAAAGTGAGAATAGAGCGAGCAGCCAAGGTTCTCTTTTAAGATATCAAAGCTTATTCTTTATGTATTATCTTGGCTAAATCACATTCTGTTTTCTTTGATATAAAATGTGAAAAGTGTTTTGTTACAATAATAACAGTACAGTGACCACTTAATATAACAAATACTTCATAAAAAGTTTTATAACAAATAAGTATACTGAATTTACTATTCTGAAAGGAAATTTATAGATAGCAAATACCTATAATTTCAAAAACCAATACAATGACTTAAGTGTAATAAGTGAAATAAAAATGCAAGTAATTAGTATTTAGTAATCTTATATATTTAATATATATACATTTAATATATAAGATATATTACATATTTTAATATATAAGATATATTATATATTTAATAGATAAGATATATAAGATTCAGGTTGACTGCATGAGAAGATATAATGAAATAGTCCAACACTCATAATGAATAGTTTTGGATTTAAAAAAAGTAAAAATATGAGAAGCCATTTTATAGAATTGTTATGGGAAAATGAAGGAATGGACATAAGGGTAAAATCAGAATAATTCTTATAAGTGTGTGATAAAAGGCAAGAGAAAATAACCTTAACTAAAGTAAAGATTAGATACCAAGACAAATTGTTGACTGTTAATATGGGGAAAATGAGAAAGCTTGATATTCTTGCAAATGAGCTGGACTTTATTAATGCATGGTCTCACAATAATTAATTCCTTGTGTTATAACATAGGGCAGGGTAGGAACTGTCAACCTTAAAAATAAAATAGACAGTAATTTTACCAGCAAGATGAGTTTACTGGGAAATAGCAGAGGAATTGCAATTTGGGACATGCAAGCTATGGTGAGCCATAGTCAAGTCCAAAGAGACAAAGGGAAGGTCAGCTTTTATTATGTTTTAAGAGGAAATTGAGGAGGATTGTTTTAAACAAAAGTTCTTTGGAGAAGAACAAGAGTTCATGGTTGAGACGGTTTCTTATTGGCTGCAAATGGTGGTAGTGTGTTGTTGCTGGGGCAGGGAGGGATCTTCCTTCTTTTCCTTAAAAGCAGGAGATGAAGTTCCTATTTGAAAAATGTCCTCCATTCTCATGATAATTTGTATCTTTCTACTTTCTGTTGGTTATGGAGGCTGCAATGAGTGGTACATTTGTGAAAACTTCTTGCGGGGCTTCTCGACTCCATTTTATTTTTTTATTTTTTATTTTTTTAAAGATTTTATTTATTTATTTATTTGAGAGAGAGAGAGAAAAAAGAGAGGCAGAGGAAGAGGGGGAGAAAGAATCTCAAGCAGACACCACACTGAGCATAAAGCCCAATGTTAGGGCTCAATCCCATGACCCTGAGATCATGACCTGAGCCAAAATCAAGAGTCTGATGCTTAACTGGTTGAGCTACACAGGCACCCCATTTTTTATATTTTTAAGATTTTTTAAATAATCCCCACAACGAATGTGGGGTTCGAACTTACAATCCTGAGATCAAGTCACATGCTCTACTGAGCCAGCCAGGTGCCCTTGACTCCATTTTAGATGAGTTTTCCTTTATTTATTTGCACAGAACAAAGTATCACCAAAAACCTATCTCCTTTCTTGAAATTCCACCATGTGTCAATGCATACACTCAGTCTCATATTTAAAAAGACACTACAGATAACTTCCTTCCATAAGCAACAGAATATCGAGGAGGGATTAGAAAAAGAAACTCTACTACAAGAAATTGTGTAAGTTGTGTATGAGAACAGTGTTGAAAGCCTAAGTAACTAAAAAGTAAATTGTTTAAATATAAATGGTCATATTTAGCATTTTAAAATAAGGTTAAATAAGACTCAATATCAGTCTTCCCACAATTTACATGGTAGTTTAATTGCTGGAAAATTCAGTGTGTATTAAAATCGTGTCAAAACTATTTCATCTGTGTCTAAAATGGAATTAGGGTTTAGTTTCAGAGAAGCTCAGGTAATAGGTGGCAGGAGATTTGGAACTCATGTTAAATGCAGAGCAATTCTTCACTGTGCAGTCTTGTCCTATGTTTTTTTTCGGGATGCTCACTAAATTCTAGCAGAAGTTCCCCACCGTTGAAGTAAACAAAAAATGCACTCACCTCACTTTTTTCCCAAGGGCATCCATACTAGTAGATGTAGGATCTCCATTGAGAAGTGCTGGCTTAGAGAGGAAGAGCAGCCTTGCATTTGGGACTTCCCGTGCAGGTGCACTAAGCTAGCAACATGACTTGAGGTTGGGTTACCACCTAGAATGGGCCCGAGTGCACTTTTGCTACCCGTTCCTTCAGCTGCATGGTGCTGACCTTGGGGTACCAGCTTTGCCAGTCCCTAGACACGTCAAATGCTTGCAGGACACTCTGCTTCTTGATGGCTTTGGACGAATCTCTTTCCAACTAGGAGGCATAGGCAAGGCTTCATGCTGCTGACAGTACTAGTCAAAAACCCAAAGACCAGAAAACAAAAAAAATCTCAAAGCCCACCATAGGATAAATGAGTATACAATACATATCAGCTATTCCATTTGAATAATTACATATACGGTGGTTTTCCTTTTCACTGAGCTCTTGAATAAGGTGAGACTAACAGTTTTTATTCATCTCTTGAGGGTTTTAATGAGATTTAAAGGCTCTATTATCTATTCTTAGCTCTAAAACTCACATCAAAATCAGTCTGTCGTTTGATAACAATCAGCAGATCAAATTAACAAATTCTCAGACTCTGATAGGATTTTAATTTATCTTTAAAGTCATCTTTAAATTGTGGAAGCAAACCAGTTTCTCCTCTGGAAAATTCACTAAAGGCGAGCTTGTCAGACTGTGTCTATTTTGAGTAACATTAGAAGGTTTCTGAAAGGTACATCTGAGCTATATAATGTGCAAGATAAATTTAGATTTTTACATATAAAAATATATCCACATCCCTACTGCTTATGGCCTTTTTTGATAAGCACTTCTGTGCTCCCTATTACCCACAGGGTGAAATCCAGAAACCTTGTCTGGCCATCAAATTCCTAAGCAGGCTAACTGTCACTTCCCGCCCCACCCCCTCCTGCACTACCAGACAGACCTCACTTCACTCCCTCCCTCTGATCAAGACACTTCCCTCCTCAAGGGCTTACTCAGGCCCCATGCAGGAGACCCTGAACCTGCAGTTGAACCCCTACTTGGTCACTTGACCACTTCACTCTCAGCATCACTTTTTTCCTTAAGTACAAAGCAGGAGGAATGAACTGCAGTGATATACATAGAATGTTTAGTGCAGAACTTGGCACACATTAGGTGCTCTTGAAAGTGTTAGTTCCTTTTAAGGTCTTTATCTCATAATCTAACAAAACGCTATTTTTGACCCAGCCCAAATTCCATCTCGGTGAAAATTTCCCTTGAGAGCTCAGCTGGAATTAATCATTCATTTACAGATGAAGAAATTGGGTAAAGCGGAGATAAAGCAAATTGCTCTGAGCTTCATAACTGGTGAGTGGGAGACTACAGATTCCAACCTAGTTGTCTGACTCTAGAGTCTGTATGTTTTTTATTTTGTTTTTTAGGACAACCTAGGATTTTTTTTAAAGAGCTTTATTGAGATACAATTTATGTGCCACACAATTCACCCACTTACAGTGTATAATTCAGTAGTTTTTCGTATATTCACAGAATTGTACAACCACCACCAAAGTCAATTTGAGAACATTTTCATCACCCCAGAAAGAAACCCCACAGCCATTAGCAGTCACTCCCCCACTTCCACCTCAATCCCACCCTCTAGCCCCTGGCCACCACTAATCTACTTTTTGTCTCTGGATTTGCCTATTCTGGATATTTCATATAAATGGGATCATATGCTCTGTGGTCCTTTGTGACTGGTTACTCTCTCACCATAATGCTTTTAAGGTTCATACATATTGTGGCATGTATCAGTACTTCACTTCTATTTATTTGTACAAAATATTCCATTGTATGGGTATATTACATTAAGTTTATTCATCAGTGTATGAACACTGGATTCTTCCCACTTGTTGACTATCATAACTAATGTTATTAAGAATATTCATTTACACATTTTTGTGTGAACATATGTTTTTATTTCTCTTAGGTACCTATTTGGAATTGCTGGGTCATATAGTAATTCTGTGTTAAACTTTTTAAGGAACTGCCAAACTGTTTTCCAAAGTGGTAGAATGCACCAGTTTAAGTTCCCAGCAACAATGAACGAGAATTTCTCCACTTCCTCACCAACATATTATCTGTCTTTTTTATTATAGTCATCCTAGTGGGTATGAAGTAGCAGTATCTCATTTTGGTTTTGATTTGCATTTCCCCAACTACTGATGATGTTGAACATTTTCCACATGTTTATTGGTCATGTATCTATCTTCCTGGAAGAAATGTCTGTTAAATCTTTTTTTTTTTTTTTTTTTAAGATTTATAAAGGCCATTTTAAAATTGAATTGTCTTTTTAAAAGTGTTGGATGGGGGCGGCTAGGTGGCTCAGTCGGTTAAGTGGCTGCCTTCGGCTCAGGTTATGATCCTAAGGTCCTGGGATTGAGTCCCATATTGGGCTCCCTGCTCAGTGGGGAGCCTACTTCTCCCTCTGCTTGCTGCTCCCCCTGCTTGTGCTGTCTCTCTGTCAAATAAATAAAATCTTAAAAAAAACTAAAAGTGTTGAATGGTAGGAGTTTTAAAATATATCGTATACAAGCCCTTATCAGATACATGATTTGCAAATATTTTCTCCCATTCTATTTTTCACTTTCCTAATGATGTCCTTTGAAGTACAAACTTTTTAAAATTTGATAAATTGAAATGTATCAATTTTTCCCTTTTTTACTTACGTTTTTGATGTTGTATGTAAGTAACCCTTTCCTAACCAAACCTAGTTCATGAAAATTTACTCCTATGTTTCCTTATAAAATTCTTGTAGTGTTGGGCGCCTGGGTGGCTCAGATGGTTAAGCGTCTGCCTTCGGCTCAGGTCATGATCCCAGGGTCCTGGGATTGAGTCCCGCATTGAGCTCCCTGCTCCTTGGGAGCCTGCTTCTCTCTCTCTCTCTCTCTCTCTCTCTGTCTCTCATGAATAAATAAATAAAATCTTTTTAAAAAAATAAAATAAATAAAAAATAAAATAAAATAAAATTCTTGTAGTGTTAGCACTTACATTTAGGTCTGTGATCACTTGGAATTAATTTTGTGTGTGGTCTAAGGAGGGAGTCTGACTTTGTTCTTTGCACGTGGATGTCCAGTTGTTCCAGCATCGTTTGTTGAAAAGAGTATCCTTTCCTGCCCTGAATTGACACCCTTATTGAAAAAGAGCTTGTGTATTTGATTTCAGTATTATGCTGCCTCCATCTTTTCCACACCCTACCAATCAGATCCACTCATCCTTTTCAAACTACATTTTCTTCCTCAGTCACATCATGCTCTTCACACTTCCCTGCTTCTCCACATCCTTCCACTCTGTCTGGAATATTAGCTCCAGATCTTGTCTGCCTGCCAAACTCTTGCTATCCTTAAGAGCAGGTCAAATGGAATATACTTTGTCTAGTTTTTATGGCTTTACCCCCTGCATATTATTTAGTCTTTTTAAATGTTTTACTTTTCATACTAGATCATTATCTCCTATTGACAATTCCTCTGCTTTTTTTAAGACTCTCGTTCTCTTTCTCCAAGCACCTGGCACAGTGTCTTGAGCACATAGTAGACACTGTAGATATAAATCTGTTGAATTGAATTAATGAAAATGGCCTTGGCCAGGAATTTAGAGCCTATCAGAAGTCCAGGAAGATCCTAAAGAAATCAAGTATCCAATAAATATAAAAGTTAATAAAAATGGAAACTGCAACCCACAGCAAAAACATTATTTTCTTTCATGCTTCTGATAAATTTCCTGCAGACTTATCATTGCTGTATCACTGTTCAGAACAGAGAAGCTGGTGACAATTTTACAAGCTGATAAAATGTTCTGTGAGCTAATGCACTTTTCTAATGTAGCTTATAGACTGCATTACTGAGAATATTTTAAAATCAATTTTGCTAACGCCTATCTCTCGCTTAGTTTTTATAGCGTATTTAAAGAAGATTAAGAATGTTTCAGTTGCCAATCCACAGCCACTTTCAATGCATATGCTTTTGGCCCTTATTTTTAAAGATAATTGATTTATAAATGTGTTTATGAAGCCAACATTATACACAAATGTCTGAAACTGAGGACTATGGAATGCACAGCAAATAGAAAATAACAATAAAATGAGAGTGGGCATTTCTCCAAAGGCCGGTTCCAACAAGAAAACAGAACATAGAACATTTTTATTTCTCCTTGTAAATTTTTTCTCTAACTGATTTTTTCAAATTGTAGTGAAACAATATAAAGACATATAAAGTAACAGTTAATCATCTCCCCTTCCATTCCCATTGCCACTGCTAAGCAACCACTTTTGATAGGTAAGTTTTTGTTCAAATATTCTCTTTTCTTTTAAAAACATTTACGTACCTATAAACATGTCTCAGGTGTCTATTGCTGCATAACAAACTACCACAAAAGAGATGGGTGGGCTTATTGTTAGCTGTCTTTGCAGACGTTGGTACCCCAACATTCATACCTAGAAGTTGGGTGCTTTGTTTGATCTATATGAAATAGAAGCAAAATAATACACTACTATAAAACTTGTCTTCTTAATATAGTATAGGCATACTCATAGATCACAAAGGTCTAATTCTAGCTATCTTGCTCTAATTTTTTATGCATATTACCCACATACATATGTATACTCTCAGTAAACTTTTTCTGTCTTCTTTTTTTTAGTTGCATTTTAGTAATCCCTTTTTCCTTACCTTCCCCCATAGCGCCCTCTCTGCTTCACCCACATAAGATAACCTTTGTTGAGAACTGGATGTGTTTCTTTTCGGACTTTTTTATTTAATGGTTTGTGTCATTGTCTAACAAAAATGAAGTCATACTATGCTTCTTTCGTGCACCGTTTTTTCTTCTCATTCAAAACTTTGTCATTCAAACTCTAATCAAGTCAATTGGCATAGAAAGGAAGAGAGAGATAGAGAAAGAAATTACCTTTCTTTGCTTTGTTCCTTCCCCCCTCTTTCTTTCATACTTACATTCCTTTAAAAAAAATTTTTAAATTAAACTTTTTATTTTGAGATAATTATAGATTCACATACAGTTGTAAGAAATAACATAGAGAGCTTCCATGTACCCTTTCTCCAGTTTCCCCCAATGGTAACATCTTGCAAAACAATGGTACACTATCACAACCAGGATATTTGACATTGATAGAGTCAAAATAGAAAATATTTCCATCACTACAAAGGTCACTAATGTTCTTTTTATAACTACACCCATTTCCCTCTCAACACCACCCTCCTTCATCTCTGGCAACCAGTAAGTTTTTAATTTTTTCTATAATTTTGTCATTTCAAGAATGTTATATAAATGGAATTCAACAGTATGTAACGTCTTGGCTTGACTCTATTCACTCATCATAATTCCTGGAGATTTATCCAGGTTGTTTGTGTGTCAATAGTTCATTTCTTTGTGTTGTTGAGTAGCACTTCATGATATGGATTTACTATATATCATGAATAATGCTGCTATAAATATTCATATACAGGTTTTTATGTGACCATAAGTTTTTGTTTTTCTGAATAAATGCCCAGGAGGACAATTGCTGGGTTGTACAGTAGTTCCATGTTTGGATTTTTAAAGAAACTTCCAAAATGCTTTTGAGAGTGGCTGTATCATTTTGTACTCCCACCAGTAATGTATGAGTGATAGGGTTTCTCTGCATATCCTCATTAGCATTTGCTGGCTTCAGTTTTTTGTTTTTGCTTTGTTTTGTTTTAAAGCCATTTTGATAGGTGTGTTGTAATATATCTCATTGTGGCTTTAAGTACATATATCCTTAATGGTTAACAATGTTGAAATTTTTTCATATACTTATTTATCATCTGTATATACTCTTTGGTGAAATGAGTTTTCATGGATTTTGCTATTTCCTTTTTTCATTGTGGAGTTTTGAGAATTCCCTATATACTCTAGATACTAGTCTTTTGTCAGATATGTGGTTTGAAAATATTTTCTCTTAGTCTATAGTGTGCTCTTAATCCTCTCCACATGAGTGTCACAGAGAAAGAGTTTTTAATTTTGATGCAGATTGTTAAATTTAATGATCTTTTCAAAGAACCAGACTTTATTGGTTTTCTTTGGTTTTTTTTTGTTTTCAATTTCATTGATTGCTGCTCTTATTTTTATTTCCTTTCTTCTCCTTACTTTGGGTTGATTTTGCCCCATTTTTTCCAGATTCAGAGATATGATCTTAGATTACTGACTTGAGATATTTCCTCTTCTGTAATATACATGTAATGCTACAAATATACAGCCCCTCACCATTAGCTGTGTCCCCCAAATTTTGATACATTGTATTATCATTTTCATTTAGTTAATGCAGTTTTCTTTCCCTTGAGACTTCCTCTTTGACCCATGGATTGTTTACAAGTGTATTGTTTAGTTTCCAAGTATTTGAAAATTTCTGTTTACTGTCTGCTATTGATTTTTAGTTTGATTTCATTGTGGTCAGAGAACATATTCTGTATTATTTCAATTGTTAAAAATTTGTTGAGGCTTGTTTTATGGTGCAGGCTATGATCTCTCTTGGTATATGTCATATGAGCACTTGAAAAGAATATGTTTTCTGTTGCTATTTGGGTGAAATGTTGATTGTACCATATTAGTCGATGCTGTCATTGAGTGATTCCATACCCTTGCTGATTTTCTATACAGTTGTTCTATCAATTGTTGGGAAAGAGGTGTTAAAGTCTCCAGCTATAATTACACATTTATTTCTCCTTTCAGTTCTATTAGAGTTTGCTTCACATATTTTGAAGCTCTGTTTGTTGGCACATACTTGTTTAGGATTACTACACTGATTGGTGAATTTACTCTTTTATATCCATTTAATGTCCCTCTCTCTCTGGTAGTTTTCTTTACACTGTATCATATTTTATTTGATATTAATATGGCTACTCCTGCTTTTTTGATTAATGTTTGCATAATATATCTTTTTTATTCTTTTATTTTCAAATTGCTCATGTCATATTTGAAGTGAGTTTCTGCCACTTAATTCTGCCAATTTCTGTCTTTTAATTGATACACTTAGACCATTTACATTTAATATAACTATTAATGTGTTAGGTCTTAATTGTGCCATTTTAAATTTTGTTTTCTAACTTCTGTGTTTTTCATTTCTATTTTCTTTTTCCTGCCTTATTATGTGTTACTTAAACAATTTTAGAATTTTATTTTTATCTTAGTGTTTTTGAGTGTATCTTCTTGGATAGCCTTTTTAATCATTGCTTTAGTTACTATATCACCTATACATAACTTCTCACAGTTTGCTGGTGTTATTTTACTGGTTCAAATAAATCATAAAATACTTACCTCCCAATGCATCCCTTTACTCTCCCCCATTTGAAATATAATTGTCTTAAATATTCTCTCAATATACATTTGCAACCACATCGGACAGTGGCACAATTTTTGCTTCAACTATCAATATAATTGAGAAGATTTAAGAAGAGAAGGAAAGCCTATTGTAATTACCCTTATTTTTGCTTACCATGTTCTTCCTTCCTTCTTTTATTGTTTTGCTTTTGTTTAGAGAACTTCCTTTAGCTATTGTTTTCGGGTACGTCTGCCAGCAACAAGTTCTCTTACTTCTCCTTTGTTTGAAAATGTCTTGATTTCTCTTCATTTCTGAGGAATACTTATACTGGATATAGGATTCTAGGTTGACAGTTTTTTTTTTTCCACACTTAAAAAATGTGATGTCATTTTTTTTCTGGACTCCATGATTTCTAATGGGAAATAAGATGTCATTTGAATTGCTGTTTCCCTAAGATAAGAAGTCCTTTCTTCTTTTTTCACTGCTTTCAAGATTTTTGTTTTGTCTTGAATTTTTAGATTTTGTTCTTCTCTTTTAGTTTTCACTCTTGGTATAGATTTCTTTGATTTTGGGGTTTACTTAGCTTCTTGAACCTATAGATTTATGTCTTCCAAATTTGGGGGGTTTTCAGCAATTTTTTTTTTTTTAGTATTTTTTCAATTCTACCCTCTTTCTTCTATCCTTCCAGGACTCTGATGTTGGAGCTTTTTCTTTTTTTAAGATTTATTTATTTATTTGAGAGAGAGAGAGAGCACTAGCATGGGGGGAGGAACAGAGAGAGAGGGAGAAGCAGACTCCCTGCTGAGCAGGGAGCCCCATGTAGGGCTCGATCCTGAGACCCTGAAATCATGACCTGAGTAGAAGGCAGACACCCAACTGACTGAGCCACCCAGGTGGCCCTTGAAGCTTTTGTTGAGAGATCCCTGAGGCTTTTTTTTTTTTAAGTAATATTCTCTCTGTTTTTAGATGGATAATTGTTATTTTTCTGTTTTGCCATTCACGTAGTGTTCACTACAGTTTCTTTTCCTCAGTCCACTCCACCCTACTGTAAAGTCCATCTATTTAGTTTTCTATTTCAGTTGTTGTGTTCGTCAGTTCTAAAATTTACATTTGGCTCTACATTATACTATTTCTTTTTTTTTATTTTTATGTTAATCACCATACATTACATCATTAGTTTTTGATGTAGTGTTCCATGATTCATTGTTTGCCTATAACACCTAGTGCTCCGTGCAGAACGTGCCCTCTTTAATACCCATCACCAGGCTAACCCATCCTCCCACTCCCCTCCCCTCTAGAACCCTCAGTTTGTTTTTCAGAGTCCATCGTCTCTCATGGTTCATCTCCCCCTCCGATTCCCCCCCTTCATTCTTCCCGTCCTGCCATCTTCTTTTTTTTTTTTTAACATATATTATTTGTTTCAGAGGTACAGATCTGTGATTCAACAGTCTTGCACAATGCACAGCACTCACCATAGCATATACCCTCCCCAGTGTCTATCACCCAGCCACCCCATCCCTCCCACCCCCCACCACTCCAGCAACCCTCATACTATTTCTTTGTGGAGAGTTTCTATCCCTTTGTTGAAGTTCTCTATATTCTATTTGTTTTAAGCTTATTTGTAATTCCTTTTTGAAGCATTTTTATAGTAACTGCTTTAAAATCTTTGTAAAATAATTCTTTCTGTCATCTCATTGTTGGCATCTGTTGATTGTCTCTCACTCAGTGTGAGATCTTCCTGGATCTTGGTATGACAAGTGAATTTCAGTCAAAATATGGACATTTGGGGTATTAAATTATGAAACCCTGCATCTTATTTAAACCCTCTGTTTTAGCTGGCTTCTTCAGACACTGCTCAAACTAGGAAAGGTGGGGGGCACCTTGTTATAGCTTAGTGGGCATAGAAATCCAGATTCTTCATTTGGCCTTCATTGACACCTGGGGGTGGGGTTGAGAGGTGGCTCCTTATTATTTCTGGATAAGGATAGAAGTTCTGGCTCTCCACTAGGCCTCTACTAATCCATTCCTGGCTGGGAGTGGTAAGAATGCTTTGCTACTGCTCCCAGCTAGCCTCTACTAACACCATGGCATGTGAGTACCCTCCTTACCAATGGGCAGTAGTAAAAGTGCCTACTCTCCTCTGGGTCTCTTCCAACACCACCCTGTGGGGTGGGGAAGAGACACAAGGCACATTATTACTGACAAGTGATGATGAAAATCTAAACTCCCTACCTACTCTGCCTCTTCTGACACCATCCCTGGCAGGGAGTGTTGGGTACCTTATTAAAGTCTGGTGAGGGTAGGTGTCCTTGTTTAGCCTTTGCTGATTTGGGGGGTGGAGGGGACACAGTTTTGTTTTGTTTTGTTTTTTCCTGTGCTGTTTGGCTGCAGTAGAGTAATTATTTTCTAAAATTTCCTGTCTAACTAGGCTCTCCCTTTCATGCTTCTTTGGCTAGAGAGAGCTGGCTTTTGTTGGGCCTTTTTTGGTCTGCACCCAATGGTGTTTCCAGGTTACCAGCTTTTCCAGCAGTCTGGGAAAAGTGAGGCATAAAGAAAACCCCAGGGAATTAACTACATTTAGGTCCTGAGGTCCTTAGCTGGTCTTCCTTCTGCCTTTCAGAAGCTGCTTGTATTTGTTTTATATATAATGTCCAGAGTTATCAGTTGTATTTAGCAGGATAAATTAGGGAATGTGTATCTACTCTCTCTTGCAGGAAGCAGTTTTCTTTCTTTCTTTCTTTCATTTTACATTCTGTACAGTATTCCCTGTTGTGAATGTGCCACAGTTCAGCTATTCCCCTACTGGTGAATATTGCCACTAAGAAAATACTGCAATTTTTATATTAGTACCTGTATCCTAACATATTACTGTATTTATTTCTAAGGTATAGATTCCAAGGAGTGAGGTCGTAGGATGTGTATTTTAAATTATAGTAGCTATTACCACATCACTTTATCAGTTCACCTTTCCACCAGCAATATATTTATAAACCCTTTCTCCCACATTTCTATTAACAATAGTTATTATTGACCTTATTGTATTTTTTCCAGTAATAGAAGCACAAAGTGATATCTTACTTTATGTTGTCTTTATTCCATATTTTCATATATTTATTGACTATTTAAAATCAGTTCTCTGTTATTTCTCCCATCATAGCTATTATGCTTTTCTCCCATTGGGTTATTAGTCTTTTTTAACCATCAATTTGTAAGAACTCTGAAGTTATAGACCCTTTATGTGTCATCTGCCTTATAAATCATTTTTTTCAAATATATAAATTGTCTATTGACCCCGCTTCTGATTTTTTAATATGATTCTTTTAATTTTGCATATGATTTTTTATAATTTTTATATAGTTGGAAATGTTTACAATTTCTTCTATCAGGCTTATTATTATCATAATCAACAGCATGATATGTCCACTTTGCAAATGTTTTCTCTGAGTATCTGTTCTTTTTTATCCAGTAACTACTTGCTCTGAGTAGGGCCTGGTTTGGTTCAATTAAACCTAAAATCTTCAGTCCATTTGGTTTATTGAAACTAAAATCTTTCACTCTTTCAGGCAAATAAAACCTACAGTAATTAGTATCTTGCGGGAAAATAACTAATTTTATCTTTCTCCCTAATATTTATACTATTTTATTTTTCTGTCTTAATTGCAATTTCTGATAGCAGAAATCCCTGACTATATCCTGATTTGACTGAAATGGCTTAAATGTGTTTCATTTTTTGAATGAATTTCCTGTTAAGTTTTGATAGTTTTTATCAAATTTTAATTATTTTTATTACCATTATTTTACTTAGAATTTTTATGTAATGGCTGCATAATCTTATTTAATGAAATGACCTTTTCATGTGTATTAAAGTATTTATTTCTTTTTTTTTTTTAGTTCAAATCATTCCTGCATTCCTAGAAGTGATTTCACTGGTCATAGTATATTATGATTATTATGTTAATATTAACATTCTTTTTGAAATAATTTCCAGCTTACAAGAAATTTGTAAAAATACTCCAAAAAAACCCTGTATGCTCTTTGACTCAATTTACCTATATAACCATTACCCAAACTTAACCAATTTTTAACATTTTATCATTTTTAAGACATTTTGCCCCATTTACTTTATCATTTACACTCTGGTTAACTCATTTTTTGTTTTTGATAACCTAAGCAAATACATGTATACTTTCTTATTTCTTCTTTTTTTCCCACAGAAGTTAGCCTTCTGTTTATTCTTTTTTGCATTTTTCTTGTATCACTTAACAGTATATCCTGGGGAATACTCCTTATCAATTAAAGAAGATTCTTTATTTTTTTAAATAGTTGCATTGCACTCCCTCGTATGCATGGACCATGGTTTTACCAACCTGTCTCCTATGTCTGAGCCTTTAGATAGTTTCCAACATTTTGCAAATACAAATAATGCTGAAAAGCATAATCTTACACATTTGTATTTTCATATTGCAAGGATATGTAAAGGATGAATTCTAGAAGTGTGATTGCTTGGCCAAAAAGCTTACATCTGTTTGCAGTCACACCAGCAATATATCAAAGTGCTTGTTTCCCTTAGCCTCACCATTTAATATAATATCAGGCTTTTAATTTTGCCAGTTTGGTAGGTTAAAATGATATTTTAGTATACTTTAAATTTAGATTTCTCTTATTATGAGTGAAGATGAGCATCCTGTCATATGTATAATGGCCGTTTTGTGTTTTGTGTGTGAATTGTTGTTCATGTGCTTTGCCCATTTTCCTGTCATTTGTTTATCTTTTTCTACCCTCAAATTTTGAAAGTTTTATACATATTTGGGAATATTAGCCTTTATACACATTGCCAATATTTTCTCCTGGTTTGTCATTGGTCTTTTACCTTTGCTTCTACAGTTTTGCTATACAGAGGTTTGTTTTATTTGTGATATTTTGCTTTCTTTGGGTTGAATTTATCAATCTTTTCATATTGCCCCTGGACTTGAGTCAAAGGTAGGAAGGTAACTTTCCCCACACCTAGGTTATAATGTAATTCACTCATGTTTTCTTCTTGTTTTTATATGCTTTCCTTTGTTTTCTTTTTTTTTTTTTAATGTAGGGTATTACTATTTTAATATATTGCTGGATTTTTTTTTTAAGATTTTATTTATTTGAGAGAGAGAGAATGAGAGACAGAGAGCATGAGAGGGAGGAGGGTCAGAGGGAGAAGGAGACTCCCTGCTGAGCAGGAAGCCCTCTGTGGGACTCGATCCCGGGACTCCAGGATCATGACCTGAGCTGAAGGCAGTCACTTAACCAACTGAGCCACCCGGGCGCCCCTTATATTGCTGGATATTTGCTAATTTTTTAATTTCAGAATCTTGTACGTATCATAATTGGGATTAATTCCAATTTTCTATATATTGAGCTATCTTTAGTATAAAGTTATCCTGATTATATAATATAAATTAGGGTTATTTCTAACTTTTTCATGATAAAACTTAATTTAAATACCATTGCAATGATCTTGTTTTATAATTAACCAGAACTTGAGGGATATTCACTCACCTTTTCCTTCTGTTTTATAGCAAATGTTCTGTTTAACTTTTCTTTTGTTGTGGGTCATTTGGCAATTTTCATTTTCTTAATAAATCATTCATTCTTGAACATTTTCAAATTTGTTGTCATAGATTTGTGTGTAGAGAGTTCTGCATGGTCAAAACCAATCAGATGCACCCTCTCTATAGATTATCTAATCTATTAAGAGAGAATGTTAGAATATTGTTTTTTAATATTAAATATTATGATTCTAATTTGTATTACAGTACTCCAGTATTATTTCTATAAGCTTCCACATAAATGGGAAAATCAAACTGTAGGCTTGTTGGTTTTATTTTACACAGTGCCATATAATTTGTTTTACTTAATAAACTAGTGGTTTTTGTTTCATGTAGGAACATTCTTAGTGTAATGTTTGCCTGTGGATTTTATGATATATTAGAAATTCTAATTATAGTAAATAAAATTATTAATTGAACATAGTGTACCAGAGCAATTGTAGGAAATCAAGAAAATAGTGTCAAAAAACAAGATCTGTAATGTGCCTTTCTCTATTTCCTTCTTAGAGATCCAAATGTATAATTGATAGCCTCAGAAAAATAATTAGTTTCATTGATCATCATTATCATTTAGATTCAAAGAATACTAAAGGTGGAAAATAGATTAGAGATAATTAGTCCAACCTTTTCACCCTATGAGGGAGGAAATGGAAACCCTGACTAGATGCTCAGACTTAACCATCACGCATGAGTGATTCGTGGTAGGCCAAGAAGCCAGTTTGCCTGCCTCCTTCAGTGCTCTTGCTCAATTTCCCCTTTATGCTTAATGGGGAAGTACTTGAATGTTGGGTTTAGTGCAGATTTTTCCAGACTTCTACTTTCAGTCAGCATTCCCAAAGGGAACGATCCTTTAGGAAAACGAGTGTGTGCTTAGAAATTCAGAACTAAGCCTTGTGATGAAGTTATTTCTTCAGGATCCATTGGTAAAGCTCACTTGCCCATTGGAAGCCTAGCAGAAGAAACATATCTGTTGATCCTTGGCATTCATTATTATCCTCATTGTTACCCTCTCCCATTGGAGATTTTTTCCAAAGATTTTCAGAGTCCTCAGATGACCTCCAATGAGTCTCTGTACTTACAAAACTGCATGAAGGGTATTATCATTTGGTGACAAAATTTTGCTGAGAATCAAATGTTGGATGTATGCATCTGTTCTTCTAGTGAAGCCTGAAGATTCTGAAGTGAAGCTGACCATACAGGTGGCGTCTTCAGGCATACAGGGGCCCATGGAATGACCTCAACCATTTGCCAATTGCTCTGTAAGACACCTACAACAATGCAAAATGCAAAATTGAACCAAGGAGTTTCAAAGCATCAATGAGGCTGGTTTAAAAAATAAACTGAGTAAAGAATAAAGAGAATGATCAAAATGATGATTCTTTATCAGACACTCATACAGTACTTCTTTATTTTTAAAAAATATTCTTTCCAAAGAAATCTATTTCTTTCTATGCCTGCTAAAGTCAAGAACTCTGTTAGCTTGTTTCTGATTGGGAGACTCTTCCCACCTTCGCTGTGCTCTTGCAAAACATCAACCTAGACATTGCTGAAGTGCACAGTGGAGCAACCTGCCAGGATGCCCAGGCCTTAGAAGGATCAAACAGAAGTCAACAGCAGAAATACATTTGAGGAGGGTGGGTGTCTCTGGAGAGTGGACAAGAGCTTAAATCCCAGTTAAAAGCATGGAATCTCAAGTGATCAGTCCACTTCTGGCAAATAAGAAAGGAAAGGGGGAGAAATATACCAAGGGGGGTAGAAACAGTCTTTGTTTGCTTGCTATCTGTCATATTTATGCCTTTTATTCTGGAGAATGGTTCCTATTTCCACTGACGGAAACTAGCTCTGTTAGGGAATTTTCTAAAGGTAATTAAAAAGCTGTGATTGTTAATTAACATATGTTATTTCTAATAAATTCTAATGTTATACCAATGATATAATAAATCTTGCATCTTGCTTTGTTCCAATATTCAGAGGAATTCAAATATTTCAAGTCAGAGATATTACCATGAAATAGATGGAGCCAAAGATATTGTAGAGGTAGGACTAGCAAATTAAAGAGCTTCTCTTTTTAAAAACTTTGTTAATGAATCATGGAACACTACATCTAAAACTAATGATGTAATGTATGGGGATTAACATAACAATAAAAATTAAAAAAAAAACTTTGTTAAACACTAAACACATTTGAGACGATTTTGATACTCAGAGCAGCTGGATTGGGGGAGGCATGGTTAGGAAGAAATGTCAAATTTCTAGAAGTTGTGAAGAAAATGAACCACATTCTTCCTCGAGCTGGTGACACATGTCCTGCTGATGTTTTGGGTTGGGGTTGGAAGTTATCACCTCCTGCACTGTCCCATATTGAGCACAGACTATGGAGGCTCTCTGCCAGAGGACTGAAGTGTTTTGTGTGGATCTAGAAAAGGATGAGCACGCAGGGCAGTTCATGACTGCATTTTACCACACTGTGAGGATACTTGAAAAGACAAAGTTGAAATTATTTTGTTGAAAGAGTCTAGTTCTATTTTATTTTTTTTTCTTTTTATTTATTTATTTGAGAGAGAGAATGAGATAGAGCATGAGAGGGGGGAGGGTCAGAGGGAGAAGCAGACTCCCCGCCGAGCAGAGAGCCCGATGCGGGACTCGATCCCGGGACTCCAGGATCATGACCTGAGCCGAAGGCAGTCGCTTAACCAACTGAGCCACCCAGGCGTCCCGAGTCTAGTTCTATTTTAATGTAGGCAGTTGGTTTTAACCAACTCTCACAAGGGGTCCCCTTTTGTAAGGTAAGGCTCTTCTCCAACACAGAGAAGGTAGGAAGCCAAGCATTCTGGGTGGGTGCTGCAGGTGACAAGTCCTTCTTTGTTAACAGAAATAAGTGATTTTGGGAGTAGGAGATAAAGCCTGATGGCTGCAAAAGTTTGTAACCTTGGCCTTTTGGTTGGAAATGCATTTAGCATCCTAATTCTAATTCTCTTGAGATGTTATTCAGATCAGGCAAGATGTCCCCATTCTACATATTAGCCTCTTTGCTCTCAACATGACTTTTGAAGAAGAGGTTGTATAGCACCTGCTCTTCTCCATCTGCTCCCTACTTATTCTACTTATTCTATTTATTTGACCATTAACATCTTCCATGACACCAATAAAATGGAGGTAGTAGATTATCTTAGGAGACTTCCAATAAATCACCCGACAACTGCCTCACCTAGTCATATATCACAAGCATATTCCTACAATGGAGAGGCATAAATAGCTATTGATTTTTATTAAGCTTGCATTAAGCACTTAGGAGAAGACAACAATAAATTAGTAATCACCTCAGTATTTTTCAAGTTCAACTGAAGTGGCATTAGAGGAATTTTGAGATGCTGTATCAAATATACACTACATGGTGAAGGACACAGAGCAGTGAAGACAGAAAAAAGAGGACACTAAATGAGAAAAATGGGGAAAAATTAAACTATAAGGAAGATGTGCTGGGGAAAACTATGGCTCAGGGTTGACATTTGTGTATAACATAAAGGGAAGCTGAAATTATGGAGTGTCTCCCTTTCTTTGTAAGGTATTTGAACTTCCAGTTAAGACTGGTAAATAGAAATGACTAAATCTTATTCCCAGAAGGATGTTAGTGTGACCTGCCATGTTCTCAAACAAATTTGACAGTATTTAGTTAGGCAGGTACTCTGCTTACTTCCACTGCCCAAGCTCTGATACTCAGAGTGGAGAAAAACATAACTTCGTGTGCCAGGGCTTTTGTCCGCCAACAGAGGAGAAAAGGCAATAGAAAAATTTGCTTATTCCATCCTCTGCCCCATAGAATCTATAATTCACTGAACAAGACCATTGTGATGCATAATGGGAAGGAGAAAACTTGCAACCTCTTTGCTCTCATTTTGTAATTCAAGGGTCGTCCTCTTTATTCTTTCACTCATGGTATAATGGTTAAGATTCTGGCACCACACTGTTTGAATTTGCACCGTGGTTCCATGCCATACCTGCTAGGTGACCTTGAGTAAGTTACTTGACATCTCTGTGCCCTCATATTATTGCACGACCAATCTCTAGAAATATTTCAACTTGGAAAACTCTGTACCCATTAAGCAACAGCTCTCCTTTTTCATTCCTTCCCAGCCCCTGGCAACCACCATTCTACTTTTTGTTGCTATGAATTTGACTACTCTTGGTATCTCATATGAGTGGAATCATACAGTGTTTGTCTTTTTGTTTCTGGCTTATTTCACTTGACATAACGTCCCCAAGTTTCATCCATATTCTAACATGTGTCTCGCAACTTCCTTCATTTTTAAAGCTGAATGTATATACCACATTGTGATTATCCATTTGCCTGCCAATGGATACTTGGGCTACTTCTACCTATTTCTTTAAAGTAGTTAAAATCTTAGACAAAGATAGGACCACACATGCCCTTGGAATGAAGTTGATTTTGTGCTCTTTTTAAACTTAAAAATTCAGCCTATTTCCTGGAGATAAATGATCTGCTCACGGCTATGTGATCCCCTCCCATTTTGTGTTTCTCCTCATCATATTGGTTGCACAACAATATGAATATACTTAACAGTACTGAACTTACACTTAGAAATAGTTAAGATGGTAAATTTTGTGTTATATATAATTTGCCACAATTAAAATTTTTAAATAAAAAAATAATAATGTAAATTTTGTGAGAATAGAGTAAGATTAAAGGGTATTTACTTTATTGTAGATTTGATGACTTTCTCCCATGACTTTGCAAGAAGAACTGCCACCTGCCATCCAGGCAGTTGAGGCAATGTTCCAGCAACCTCCAGATGCAAGCAGTCCCAAGAAGCTCCTGGCTGCACCTTGGGCCCTAGTGGAGAAATAACAAGGCTCACTTAAGCTCAGAGATAAAGATGCTAAAGACCCTCCGGGGAATATATGTAGTTTGTATGCTTTTAAAAATACCTGCCAGAGCACATACCCTCCCCAGTGTCTGTCACCCAGTCAGCCCATCCCTCCACCCCCAAAGCGCTGTGAATTGTGCAAGACTGTTGAATCTCAGATCTGTACCTATGAAACAAATAATGCAATCTATGTTAAGAAAAAAAAAAAAAAAGAAGATAGCAGGAGGGGAAGAATGAAGGGGGGGAAATCGGAGGGGTAGACGAACCATGAGAGACGATGGACTCTGAAAAACAAACTGAGGGTTCTAGAGGGGAGGTGGGGGAGGATGGGTTAGCCTGGTGATGGGTATTAAAGAGGGCACGTTCTGCATGGAGCACTGGGTGTTATGCACAAACAATGAATCATGGAACACTACATCAAAAACTAATGATGTAATGTGTGGGGATTAACATAACAATAAAAAATTTAAAATAAAATAAAAAATAAAATAAAAATACCTGCCACTACAAAGATCATAATTTCCACCTGAAATGACACATTTAAATAGTATTTTTCCACAATTATGATTAAACTCTTTCTACCCACTATTGCTTAGAAAAATGCTCTCACAATAGGGAGAGATGACAAAATAAAAACAAAAGCAAAAGTGCAAAAAGCCCAGGCAGTACTGGGCATGTGTTCCATTTCTGTTGGCGTCCTATCCTCGTGGTGCTTGAGCCTTTTTTACCCCTGACAGTTAGCCACCAACTGCATCACAGAACTCTCGGGCTTCTCTGTGACGGGGAGAGAGTGACCATGAACATAGCCTCAATAGGAAGGGAGCATGGTAACAGGACTTACCAGCAAACTGGAAGGAGGCCTGGGTGATGGAGAACAGCCCACTGCTCATCTGAGTTAGAATAAGCAGATTCAAAGACCAGGCATCTTTGGCCTTTGTAGCCAGAATGTAAGAAGTTATTCCGTAGGTGTTGTAGAGAATGGTTGTAACTGGCTCAAATTACACGGGAACCCATATTCTGAGCTGTGGTCTCAGAGAATAAGCTAGTACAACATTGCCTTCATTCAGCTTGATTGCCATGATTTCCTTCAAGTGATTCATATGTACGGTTGATGCTCATTATTCATGGATTCAATACTTGTGATTTCACTTATGTGCTGCCCCCAAAAGTTAATACTTGAGACACTTTTGTGGTCACTCATGGACATGCACAGAGCAAGGATACATATCCCCAACTGAGGTTGAACAAGAGGTTCTACTCTCTTGTTTCAGCTCTTTTTCTGTAAACGAGTGTCCTTCCTTTTCATGGTCTATTTAGTACCGTGTTTTCACATATTTGTGTTTTAATTGCCGATTTTAATGTTTAAAATGGCTATTATGTGTAGTGCCAAAGTGCTGCCTAGTGTTTCTAAGTGCAAGAAGGCTGTGATGTGCCTTTCAGAGAAAATATGTGTGTTAGATAAGCTCACTCAATCATGAGGGTTAGTGCTGTGAGCTATGAGTTCAAGTTAATGGATCAACAATATAGATTAAATAAGATGTCTTTAAATAGAAAACACATGCAAAAAAGATTATGTATTGATTGGTTGGTGAAAATGTTCTGACCAGAGGCTGACAAGAACTTAACCTCATATTTTCTCTAGAAGCAGGGGCTCAGTATTCACTAATTCAGTGTTACTTTATGGGACATAACTACCATGAATAATGAGAACTATTGTTTATCAACCTAGTTGAAAGCATAGCCCACATCTCTGTATTTATCATTCATTCAAAATATTTGTTATGCACACAAAACTATGGGACTGGAAGGCTGTCAAATTACTTAACAACACTTATATTAAATTTCTAAATCCATTGAGTTAAACCCAGGTCAGTCTGCCAGCAAATGCCTTACAAGGAGGACCATATTTAGATAAGTACCAGGATGTGGAAATTACAGAGCTTTCAACAATTCTCAGAGCAGAGATTGTGTCTTCTCTGGCCTCTATGGTAGTATTCTGAGCAGTGTGAACACAATGAGTATTTGCTGCATGAGCACCCTTGCATGTGGAGAATAAGGAGGTTTGATGAAGAGGTGGGACTGTCTTCTGCATATTCACAGTCTTCTCTCTTCCAGGCAGAGCTGGGAGCCCTCCCCACAACATGAATGGTCACACAAAGTATGACCAGAAGTAAACTCACTGAGATGGTGGTTCTCAGCTTACTTTCTGCCCTACGCGACCCAAGTGATATGATAACCCACTTGTCAGTAACAGTGGCTCATATGGGTACTAATGCTTAAGGAGGAGGTAGGATTGTATGCAGTGGTGGTGGGGTCGGGAGGAGTTGTCACAACTTCTTTGAGGCAAATGTAACTTGAAAAAGTCCCAGAGGTGATTTTGACATATTCCCTCCCCTCAGCAGGGTGTGACATTTCCTTCTCACATTTCTGTCTGGTGAGAGAACATGCTTTGTTATTTCACAAAATGTCCAATTCTAACTCGGTGCCCACGTTTGGTGTTTTCCTAGCTCTAGGTCTTACTTTACTGTTTAGAGTGACTTGTTCTTAGTCATGCCTTTAGGTAGCTTAAGGGACATATCTTAGATTCTCTCTCCGGATCACTACCTAGTCCCAAGTCACTACTCATGCACTGTAAACATCAGAAATACTCACTCCTGTATAAGATCATTATACCATTTCTGCTTATGGTCCGTGATTTCTTCTGTTAATATCGCGCTCTCTTTTTAAGTTGAATAACAGAACAGCATGTTACTTTGATCTTCCTTGTTTGTGGCAAAACACATCCTTTTTGGACTCTTGCCTTAAAAAAAAAAAGACTTCAGTAGGATATAATATAGTTAAGAAAAGATTTATGTCAGCAGATAATCCAGTTCCTTCTTTGTTCTCTTTGAATCTGCTTCTTTTCAAGATGTCCTTTATAGTACCATAGCTCCTTTATCTGTATTCCAGTGGCCATTGAGACATTTTTCCCACTATCTATGAAAAACATATCTCATTATTATTTATTTCAGTTACAAAAAACCAATGATCATCAGCTTCTTTGCATATTACTGATCATCAATAACACTAGCTGTCAAACTCATTAAAGATGAAAGTTTGCTTATGTTCAAGAGGTCTAAAGAGAAACGTGTAATAGAATGTTCCTATTAATAGCACTTAGAGTAATAGAAGAATCCAAGGGAAAAAAAGGATAAAAGTTTTAACCAAGATTTATGGGGAAAATTGAACCACTGAGCTGGTACGATTTCCTTTCCTTATAGTAAATGAAGGTTAATGGTGTTTTGGTTCCCTTTATGAAATACTGTCTATGTTCATGAGTTCTAAAAGTATAGAGTAGAAAATAATAGTCTTTATCCTGTAGTTTGGTACCCAGTTGGACCAAAGATTTATTAAGAGATAACAACCTTAGGCAAGACGACTATTCATACAGTGATAGTGCTCTCTAATGGTGTCATGTTGGGGCACATATTTGAAGTCATGTCTAGGTTCATCCTCTTATTAATCACAATATTTATCATGAAATATCTATTTCTGGCCTATTTGATTTCTTATCAAAAAACCCCTGAATTCTATGAGCTAATGCAAGAAGTATATACTACCTCTTAAGTCTCCCTTAAGTATGTAGTGCCAAAATTATTTTTAATATTAGCATGGATATCCATGATGAAAAAGAATTTTTAGAGTAATTTATTCTCTTGCTTACTTACCAGGCATTCCGTTGGCCTTCACCCAAAATATTTTTGAAACAATTAGTTTGGAAAATCCATAACTCCCACATAATCATTCCTAAGTCTACACACAAATGAAATTTGCCATTATTATAACCAAGTATTTTTTTTTTTTGAACTATCACAATACGTAATGTGGCAAACCAACAAATCCCTATTTAAGGGAATCCAATTACATTGCTTTTATAAGTTATTTCATTTAGAAGATACGTCTTGATGTTTTGAGAGCTGAAATTTTTGTGCTGTGGTTCCCACTCTAATATCAGAGCAAAAGAACTATACAGCTTGTTTCTAAAGCAAACTGTGATTATAAACACGTGTGCAAAATATTGTAGGAGGAGGTGTACAATTTGATTGTAAGGGTGCTATCCACCCTCTAGCTACATATAATTTACAATTCCTATAATTCTCTAATATTTATTCAATTTATGAGAACATGGACTTCTCTGTACTATCAAGCCTATTATAGATTTTGATCACATGATCAAAAAGATCTGTCATTTGGCTATTCCAGTTTAATATTTCTAATCACAACTTGAAAAAGACATATAAATACTCACCAATCTTTGATGTTACAAAGCTGGGAAATATAGTAAAAGATTATAGAATTGTGATTCACAAATATTTTAATGTGTTGGAATAATGGACCTTAAACCAACAAGACGGAATTTAATAGGTATAAATATAAAAGCGTAAAAGCCATCAGTGGACCTCTATTGCTCTGAAAGATAATCAAATATTAGACTATGTAGTTGTTCAGGTTCTCCAAGAAATCAACATCAAAATGATATGAAATTTGCAAGGATTGTATTGAGGTGAAGGCCTATGAAGAAAAATGGGGAGGGAGCTGGGATAGGATTGGAGATTCATCCAACTGTGATGCAAATCTGACTCCTAGTAAAGGAGAGAAAGGAAGGCAAGTTAGGTGACAGTGTTTTTGACCTCCATGAAGTCTAACGAAAGTTCATCAAGGCCACTGGGGTGTTCTTGAGCCAAAATTGGCCTTCTGGAAAAAGACCTATGGCTCTCAGGAGCAAGCTGCCTTAGTAGGTCTGCTGCAATCAGTCATTAACTAGGAGCAGCCTATGGGAATCATGGCTTCAGTACAAATGAAGCGGTGCATTTCAGAGTGTGACAGCTGGGGCATATGTCAGTCAATGTCCCCGTAGTTGGAAATCTACAAAGTACATTCTCAAGGCATTCTCAAGACAAGTGCCTACTGTAATTTGGGTTTTCAAAATTCCATCCAAGTTTTTCTTAGAAAATATTACAAAAATATTTCTTAAATTAGTAATTCAAAACCAAGCAAGCCTGAGATCTAAAAGTGCAATCCTGTCTTAGGATTTCTAGTTTCAGAACAGTTACTACTCACAGAAAAGATGTTTATGAAAATAGAATTAGGGGCGCCTGGGTAGCTCAGTCGGTTAAGTGTCCAACTCTTGATTTTGGCTCAGGTCATGATCTCAGGGTTGTGGGATTGAGCCCAGTGTTGGGCTCCTTGCTCAGCGGAGAGTCTGCATTCTCTCTCTCTCCCTCAGCCCCTCTGCCCACCCCCTGCTCGTGCTCACTCTCTCTCTCTCAAATAAATTAAATCTTTCAAAAAAAAGAGAGAAAAAATAGAATTAAATTCTGGTCTTTGATGTGTGTGTGTGTGTGTGCACATGCATGTAATTATGGAATGATGCCTTTTTACACATTTGTTGTATTTTAAGGATCCATAGCCATCATTCTCCTTTTGATGCTTACACTGTCAACGTTTGCCAGTCGGAACTATTTTAATGTTGCCTCTGGGTCATTTCTTTTTAAATCAACTTTATTAAAGTATTATTTATTTATACTGAAATGCACCCATTTTAAGCTTACAGCTTGATGAGCTTTGACAAATATATCTCTCATATAATCACCATCACAATCAAGAAGAGCCATCATCCTAAAATTTGCCTTGTGCCACTTTGCAGTTATTGCCCCCCAGTTGCAGCCCCAGACAATCAATGATCTGCTTTCTTCCACTGTAATTCATTATACTTATTCAAGAATTTTATACAAGTAAAACCATATAGAATGTGCCCTTCTCTTAGTTCTTGCTTTTTTACATTCACATAACATTCTGGAGACTCCACTGTGTTTTTCCATCTATCAGAAGTCCATTCCTTTTTATTTTTTGACAAGTATTTCCTTCTGTGGATAACTGCAACTTGTTTATCCATTCACCCCTCAATGGACTTTTGAGTTTCTAGTTTGGGACTATTATGAATGAATCTCAGATCTGTACCTCTGAAACAAATAATGCAATATATGTTAAGAAAAAAAAAAATGAAGAAGAAGAAGAAGGTAGCGGGAGGGGAAGAATGAAGCGGGGGAAATCGGAGGGGTAGACGAACCATGAGAGACGGTAGACTCTGAAAAACAAACTGAGGGTTCTAGAGGGGAGGGGGGTGGGAGGATGGGTTAACCTGGTGGTGGGTATTGAGGAGGGCACATTCTGCATGGAGCACTGGGTGTTGTGCACAAACAATGAATCATGGAACACTTCATCTAAAACTAATGATGTAATGTATGGGGATTAACATAAGAATAAAATTAAAAAAAATAAATAAATCTGCTATGAACATTCACATAAAAGTCTTTGCAAAGACATATGTTTGCATCTCTCCTGGGTAAATACCAAGGAATGGAACTGCTGAGTTAAATGGTTAAGCGTCTAAGAAAACTACCAGAGTACTTTCTAGAGTGCTTGTGCTATTTTACATCCTATCCAGCAGTGTGTAAGAGTTTTAATTGCTGCACATCATAACTAATACTTGTGCACAGTAGTATTTCATTGTGATTTTAATTTGCATTTTCCTGGTAGTAATGATACTGAGCATCTTTTAATGTGCTTAGTGACAGTTCGCATACCTTCTTTTGTGAAGTGCTTATTCAAATCATTTGTCCATTTTAAATTGGATTCTTGTCTTTTTAACTAATGAGATGAGTAGTTCTTTACATATTCTGGATATGAATCTTTGGATATATGTATCATAAATATTTTTCCACTTGAGGGATTGGTTTTCATTTTCTTAACAATGTGTTTTATTTAATGATGAAATTCAACTAAATTTCATACAGTCTATGTTTCTGTATCCTAAGGATCATTTTCCTACCATCAAAATCTTGATGATTTTATTTTATCTTGCCTTCTAAAAGTTTTATAGCTTTAGCTGTTTTTTAAATCAATTTTGTGAATGTTGTAAATTTCAAGGTTAATTTTTTTCCATACGGATATCAAATTGTACCAGGATGAATATGATGACTAATTGTTACAATAGGACAGACCTGAAGCTGACTGCAAAGCTGGTGAGGAACATCCCCCCTCCTCCTCAAAGGAGAGTCAGGAACAATCAGAGGAGTTATCGTGAGTCTACTTTCTAGTACTCAGCCCATAACCACCTCCTAAATCCTTCTCAATATCAGGCAATAAAGGGGAGAACCACTTTTTCGCCCGGTTGACCATACAATTTGGTCAACAATTTGCTATGTTTATCACTAAAATGGTCCAAAACTATGAAAGGTCTGAGCTTTTACCCTTCTTGCAAGATAACAACTTAGTCTGCCATAGTTTCAAGGATGTCAAGATGTGATTCCTGGGTCAGAGACAAAGAACTTTCTTACTCATGGGAGGAGCTGATGCGAGAGTCTCAGTATTTGCACTAGCTTCCTGAGCCCCAGTTTCGACAGGGCAGTATCTGCACATGCAGTACAGTGTGGTAAAGGAGGGGAACCCTGAGTTTAGGGAACTGGAATCTTTTATAACGTGAAATAAAGTTTGTCTGCCCTTTGTTCCTGAGAGAGACAGTATCTCTATCTTCCAAGGCAGTTTGCTATATAATCTGTGGGGGGAAAAAAAGTCCAGAAGAAATGCAGGCAGTACCTCTGGTTGCAAGGTATCTGGAAATGTGAACAACCAGTGGAGAATTGTCACTCATAATTAAGCTCCTGGTTGTTCTTTTATGGCTTCATGGAGTTTATTCTTATGCATCTCAGTTTAGTATTTTGCAACAGACTCAAGGACCCCTATGCAGATTCCTATAGTTTTTTGTCTGTGTAACTCCCTTCTCTCTGATTCTCTGTTCTGTAAATTCCAGTCATTTCAGCTTCCCTGAATTCTTATCTTCGTCTCCTCGATTTAATACGACTGTTGTGTTTTGCTGGTGTTCTGCCTCTTTGTGCCTTAATTCAGAAAGTGCTTCCAGACAGAAAGCCGAGGAAATTTTAGGGCTCACCTTATCTATTTACCTTCTCTCGGGGATCACAGTCCTATGCCATCTCTTTTATAATGTCTGAAACAATTATTTTGCACATTTTGCCGAATTTTGTATCCTTTACAATGGGATTACAAATCCAGTACCAGTTACCTCAGCATGATAAAAGCAATTATTTTGTACATTTTACCCAATTTTATATCCTTTACAATGGGATTACAAATCCAGTACCAGTACCAGAAATTTTTTTAAATTTTCAACAGTTTTTGAGACAGTCATTAAAAATAATTAGGCTTTAAGTTGCATATACGTAAAACTAAAATTAATCACAGACCTAAAATGGAACAGAATAAGGGAACACTTATACTGAAGCATGAAACACTTGTGAGGCAGAGATACAGTCTGAGACTGCCTTTCACGGAGGGTCAGTCTGTCCTCACTGAGGCCAGACAGGTGAATGAAGAGACAGGAGGGGAAACATTAGAGATGCCCCTGGAGGCTGCTCCCTCCCCCTTCTTTGAGAAGGCAATTCATCCAAACCTTTGGGAAAATGTCAGATTGATTTTTTTGATGTTGTTATGTACTTCATAGTAAATGTTTTAGTCTTGACCAGAAATGTCTCTTTCTCCACTACTAAGTCAGGGCCTGCGGTCTCATATTGGTTATGAAGAGTGGTAGCTTACTGCTAGTTATGGGCCTGGAGCCATCTCCTGGGCTAGACATATTGCACAGGTTCAGGCTTAATCTGGGGAAAAGTGGTTTCTGAACCCTCACTTATTTACGTCAGGACTGAATTCGTAGAATGGGAAAAAATGAGGGAAGAATCTGTCACTCGTTTTACCAAATCTTTTCTTCAAAATGAACAAAACGTCGCCAGCACAGTGAGCGTGCCCTGACTCATGTCTCATCTTTCGTATTTCATCCATCTTCCCATTTTATTTCCAGTCTGATAATGGTCCATCATTTCAACTCTTTCATTTCTTAATCTTATAAAACCAGTTGGTAACCTTATAAATATATTAACCAAGAGTGGACCTAAGCTGCTTTCCAAATGTTGTCTTTATTCAGTAGATGACTGAATTCTTCAGGCCATGCTAATAATCTATTTTACCAGCACATACTTACAAAGCACTTAGTGTGTCCTTTTATATGACCAAGAGAAAATCCAGAGGTTGCTTCTTAACCTCTGACCTAAGACACCCCCTTTGCCTCTTCCATGATCACTTTCCTAAAAAACAAAGCTTTGCCAATCATGTCATCCACAGCTTGAAGACTCGTGGTGGCTCCCTGTGGCCTAACATAATATTGAAACATTTTAGGGTACACAAGACCCATTACAATTTGAGCCTTGTTTTAACCTTCAACAACTTTTTCTGCTATTGTCTCACCTTGGGATTCTACCACTCTGAAATCACCTTACACCATAACCAGGTCACAAGGCCTTTTCAAGATTTGGTGCCTTTGGGCCATTTCATCTGCCTAAAAAGCTCTCTCTGAAAACTGACTGCTCTGGCCAGACCTATTTGCTCACTCTTCCTCACCTGTTTCTCACCTTTGTGCAGCTAAATTGCACCAGTAAACATACCACCGGCAAATCTCATGCTTTACCCACCAGAGAGAATGAAAGAATCAGGTTAAGATAGTTCTCCAACCTGTATGCTTTAATCTTCTCTTCTGTTGATTCCCAGTAGGCACCACCTCTTTCCAATAGTTGCCACCCTAAACATCCCTGCAAATCCCCTGTTATGCTTACGTATGTAACTCAAAATTCCCTTTGACCCCACCAGACCAAGGCAGGGAGAGAGGATACTTACTGATTGTATGTTCTTGAGCAGAGCTGCCCAGCACAGCTCTCTCCGATGATAGAAATGTATCTCTACTGTCCAATATGATGGCCACTAACAACACATGGCTATTGAGTATTTGATATGTGACAGAGGAACTGAATTTCTTTAAATTGCATTTTAATTAATTTAAATATAATTTAAAGAGTCATATGTAGCTAGTGGCTACCGTATTGAACAATGCAATTCTATAATCCTCATAGGCTTGGAGACCAACTCATAGGACTATTATTGTAGGGATTAGGCCTTTAATAGTAAAAGAAAAGAATTTTAAAAAGTGGATAACTGGTCATAAAAATTAAGGTGCTACTAGGGTCATACGATTGCAAGAATTTTTTTCTTTTTCCATTCTTCAAGACTTAATTATCTACAATTCAGCCTACATTATTTTGTATTTTCATACTGCTTTTTAAATATTCTACAGCCTTACCTTTGTATGTAAATTTTGCCACTCTGGAATAATAATGTTGATTTTCTATTTTGTTCATTATTTCTTTGTACCTTTATGAATGTGCTGCATATAGACAACATGTATTAGATGATGTTGAGCTAGTGATTGGACTAGTCAACGAAGTACTAGACAAGAAAGATTGCTTTTATGGAATACATGAAAACATAAGATCATCCCTAAATGAATTCAGTTAGCATTCATGATGGTTATAATAGGGAAGGCAATACAAAGCACAAATGGGGTGCCAGATAGACCTTGGTCAAGTGCTTCAACCTGTCTAACCTTCAGTTTCCTATACTGTAAAATGATGAGGATAATAATAATATGCAACCCAATGATATAATGCATGTAAAACCCTTAGGTTAGTGTCTGGTATAGGGCGAGTGTTTAAATGTTAGTTGATATTACTGCAATAATGATTATTCTTTTTTTTTTTTTTTAAAGATTTTATTTATTTGACAGAGATAGAGAGAGGGAGAGCACAAGCAGGTGGAGTGGCAGGCAGAGGGAGAGGGAGAAGCAGGCTCCCCGCTGAGGAAGGAGCCCGATGTGGGACTCGATCCCAGGACTCTGGGATCATGACCTGAGCCGAAGGCAGCCGCTTAACTGACTGAGCCACCCAGGCGCCCCAATAATGATTATTCTATTATTATTTTATTAGTGTTCTCATAGTGTAGAACTTTACAGTTGACAAAACACTTTCAGAATGTAATCTCATCTGACCCTCTAAACAGCCTTCAAGGCAGGTAGATAGTCCCACTTCATAAAAGAAAAATGATGCTTAGAGACTTTAAGCAACTTGTCCAAGTAACAAAAGTCAGAGCTGTCTACAGACTCCAAAGCCCACGCACAGGCCATTATGCTGTGCTGTCTTTGTTACTGGTACTCATCTTGCTGCCTTTTTAGAGATGCTTATGCATTTCTTCATCTCCAAGTGCTTAATCTTCATTTGGGTTTTAGCAAATATTCCCTGCTTCCCAACCCTATGGAGAGGGTTGCCTCTCTTTCCAGCCATATGCTGCTATTGTGTTTTAAAGTTGTTTCTTATGTGTTAGGCAAGCAAATGTTTCATAATATGTGGTAGTGCCTTGTGTAAGCATTGGCAAATCAATTTTTTGAAAAACTCTTATCCATATCCAAGAGCAAACACTTATGGTTTACTTCTGAAAAGCCAGGCCAGCATCTGAAGCTGGGTCTTAACAAATGTGTCTTTGTTCCAGCTGATCTCAACATCAGTTATAAAAGCTCTTAGGCATCTGCCAAGAGTCGTTGCCATATTGTACCTTACAAGTAAGAGACAAAGGGCTTTGGAATAATTAAACAAAGCACAATTTCTACATTTTATTTACTCAGGACCCTATCCTGTATTTTTTATGCCAGCAAAATTTAAATGGAAGTTAGCTGAAAGGTGGCTCACGTGAGAGTTAGAGGATTAGACTCATAATCCATACTCAAAAAAGTGTTCCTACCAGTGCATATTCGCAGTATTAAGACATGATTTCTCTTCTTAATTAGACAGGATACAATGTGGCTAAATAAATGCAAAACTCGATGACTGCATTCATTCCACCACACATCAGACCAAACATGATGATATGGCCAAATGAGCACAGCATCCTTCACATCCAAAGGCAATATGAGTCTCTTCACTCTGTGTAATAATTTCCCATCCACACCTCCAGCCTGCTTGACTTGGGGTCACTGGGCATGAACACTGAGCAAAGAATGCACCATCAAATACAACTGGGGTTTCAGGAAAAATAGCAGGGTGAAGAAGCAAAGCATAGCATAGGATGCTTGGGGCCCTCTATGCGTTTTAATTCTCTGCTTAATGAAATGGGAATTAGACTATTGCTTTATAGGGATGTCTATATAATCATGAGCAACTCAATTTCTGTGTCTTTTTCTCTACATGTAAAACAAAATAGTTGAGGAAAGACTTCCCACAACAGAATCAAGTTCATACGGGCTCTTCGACATTATGCCAGAAGGGGCCTATCCTGAGAAACTGTCTAATGGAGTAGTACAGCTAAGGCCTCTTACAACAGCAATATTCTAGGATGTTACACAATAAAGATTTTTTCAGAAGACAGTTGCTTTACAGTTGGCTGGGTTCTTCCCAGAATATCATACAAGTATTGAGGAATTTTCTTTAGGATCCTGCCAGGAAGTCCCCCACACATAGTGGGTAAATGCTGCTCTGTAGTTCCACTGAGGGGTACCTGCAGCTTATGACTCAATTCAGGATAGACATATGAGCGATGAGTGATAAAGGAACACTGACCCCAAACTGACAACACATGGTCTCTGCTCCCAACTGATTTCCTGAGCTGCCCTGAGCATTTTTACCAACACACTTCCTGTTCCATCATTTGGGAAGTCCAGCTAAGAGTCATTTACACTAATTCTGTCCCATCCATAATAAGCTTCCTATATGTATTAAGATTTTTAAGAAATGTTTCCAAATTATGTGTTAAAGTAATATGGAGTGTACTTGACCTATAAATCAATCCTGTGTGTACTCTGCTCACTTACCTTGCTAAAGCCACACTGCTCTTGCAACATTGATTTACAGTGTTGTTCTGGCTTGCAAAATAAAACAAAACTTTGAATCTGCTTTAAAAATAAATTGCATGCATTTCAATCAGTGAAGACTTTGGTAAATGCAGTGAAGGTTGAAAGGCAAAACTGATGACCTCTGACCTGCTTATTTTGAAGACTTTATAGTAGTGGTTTTTGTTTTGCCCATTGTGAAAATTGTTTGCTCTGGCGTTCCTTACCTGGAGCAGGTAATAACAATGTTAAAATATATCTAATCGTTTTCTGTTTCTTAAGATATAGCCATTTGTTTTAAAATAAAATGAGGTACTACATTCTTTGTGAATCAAGGACGTTTTCTTCTTATATTTTTACTATAACCCAGACTGTGCTGTTTTCTAGTCATTGAGAGGAGTAAAAATCTATTTTTTTCTGTGCCACACACAAGCTTAGAAAGTTACCTGCTGAGTGATTAGGAGAATTCAAGTGCTACCTGACAAAACTAATATGTCATGGAAAAGAAATACAGAAGTAGTGACTAATCTGTGAAACTGCACCCGAAAATACTGTATATACCCATCTAGAGGTGGAAAGGGACACAACTTTTCAGTGATACTTTTACTGTTGTTTTCTTCCTGGGCCAGTATAAAAAATGAAAAGAACTCTTGCATCTTGGTGATAGATGGGATTTCCTAGACCCCAGCATGATGTTCACCAGAGCTAAAGCTGTCTGCTTTAGCTGGATTATTCTTTAAAGGGGCGAGACCAGGAACTCAGTCTCTCCTTGGGCCAGGAATAACAACACCCTCCTCATACTTGAGTGTAGCGTTCTTGACATGAGCAAAGTGTGCGCCTTGAGTTACATTTCCAATAATGCTTATTTGCATTGATCCATCTTTATCCTCTTGTTTCTGCTTTGGGACAAATGATGTAAATTTATGAAGTGGTTGGACACACAAGTGCCATCTGTCATTGTAAAGTAGAACAAGGCTCAAGCTGCAAAAAGGGTTAGGACTGGTGCCCTTGGAATTCTCGACTTGTTCTAACAAACAAAGTCAAGAGGACAAGGGCACAGGATAGCAAAACTCAAGCTCACTGTCGAAACACAGTGTGGATGATGGAACGAATGCTGTTGCAGTCATCCTATCGGTCATTCCGGTGGTGATGCTGGGCAAAGCAACCTCATAACCAAAGCTTTTTAAAGGTTCTGATTTTGGAGGTGAATTTAAGCTCCGCAATTCTTCTGGCTTCTATAAAATTATCAAACATGGGGATTAAGGCTTCCTTTTCTTTTGTATTTGTTAACAATAGTTTGTAAAATGTAGTTTGTAGAGGAAGCACTTAAGACATGCTTTCTATTGATTTTTCTGAGTGTTTTACCTTTTCCAGCCTGTAACATTGTTCCTTCTATTCTAGATTTCATAGGCTCCATTCAGGGCATGAAATGTCTGCTGCTTGAACGTGACCTCCATGCCTTCATTTTACCCTTATACAAAAGTGATCACTGTATCCTTGTACAAAAGAGTGGATCACTCTTGTTTTTGTTTAATCGGTTGATCTTTTTAAATAAGACTAGAAAATAAATCAGACTTTTAACATTATAACTCTGAAAATGTTTTATAATTGGGGCACCTGCGTAGCTCAATCAGTTAAGCGTCTGACTCTTGGTTTCGGCTCAGGTCATGATATCCAGGTCATGAAATTGAGCCCCCCATCGGGCTCCTCACTCAACATGGAGTCTGCTTGAGATTCTTTCCTTCTCCCTCTGCCCCTCCCCCTGCTCACACACATGCACATGTGCACACGTGCGCTCTCTCTCAAATAAATAAATAAATAAATAAATAAATAAATAAATAAAATCTTTAAAAAAAATTTTTTTATAATTACTTCCAGACTTGTCAAGATATTGAGATCAAAGCTACAGGACAGTCTTGCCTTCTAAGCATATATCCCAAATTATTTTACACATGAACAATATAAATAGTGGTGCCTGAGTGGCTCAGTCGGTTAAGCATCTGCCTTGTGCTCAGGTCCTGATATCAGGGTCCTGGGATGGAGCCCTGTGTCAGGCTTCCTGCTCAGTGGGGAGTCTGCTTCTCCCTCTCTCTCTGCTCCTCCCCCCTGCTTGTTCTATCTATCAAATAAATAAAATCTTTAAAAAAAAATACAAATGAAGATAAAGATGAACTTAATATAAAAAAATGGATTTTAATTGCAGTGACATTGCTATTAGACTATATGACCATATACTATAAATGTAATGGGCATAAATTTTTAATTTGTATTTATATATCTATAAGTAATGAAATGTGAACATATGGCTTGAATTTCAGAGAATGATTAATTTTCAAGTGAATTAATAGAGTGGTTTTTTGTTGTTGTTCTTTATAGTTTATGATAGGTAAAATATTTGCCAACCCATTTTATTACCATACGACAAGAAAATAAAGAGCTAAAGGTTGTAGGTGATGGAGAGGATGTGGTGAGAAGCAACCCAGGCTTGCCCTGGCTCAGCTCACCTCCCTGTCTCCTTCACCAGAAAGCTCCTCAGCCTTCGTCCACCAGAGTTCCTTCTACCGTAGTGCCCCAAGTCAGGGGAGAAAGGACTCCTTTTCCTCCCAGAATTGTATGACTAGTGGGGTCATTCTTCCTTATATATCAGTTATATGGCATTGCTTTATGTATCAGGCATTATCTTAACAGGATCTCTACCCTCTGAACGCCTGATATATGAGGCAAAAATATGAAGAGTCAGTAAGGTACTGGGAGCTTGGGACACCAAAGTCACCAGCAGCACAAGTGACACAATGTTAAATGTCTGCCATAAGGCTAACAATATGGGGATTGATGTCAGAGGCTCTGGCAGATCTTAGCCTGCCAACGTGTGACATGGATACAGTTGCCAGGCTGCAGGGCAGGGGACCAAGTAGGTTCTATCAGGTCCTGTGCTTCACCAAGTCAGAGGATAGGGTATGTCTACAAAGATGACAATACAGAGCAGCATGCTACTAATTTCCAAACTCCTCTCATAGTTCAAAGGAAGCAGACATCACAATGAGGCTCTAGAGAAGATACATCTTAGGTGAGTTCTGAGGAAAGGGTAGAATTTAAATAAAGTAACACAAGAGGAAAGCAGGAATCTCACCAGTAGGATTCAAGCTTCTGCACCTTCTTAAGCAAGCTTCCCCTATTGGGGGTGCTCAGCCTGTACCCCATCTCTATAGACTTCAGGCAACAACCGCATGGTCTGGAGAGCTCCTCCCAGCCCACACAGAGTTCCTCCTGCAGGACGCAGCCCTGTGGTTATAGCTGCCCCTTAACTCTGCCAACCCACTCCGTTTTATGCCTCTCTGGCAAGTGAAGGCAAGCCACAAACAATGGCCTCTTCTAGGCAACTGTTCTTGATCTTTGCCCATTTACTCTCAACACAGCTATGTATGTTCAATTCTCCTGTAGTTCTCAGAACCCAGTCTTGATACTGGTTTCCAGTTCCTACACTTCTGCAACCCAATAGATGTCCTTTGAGGCTTCTTGGCCCTTGGCTTCCAACTCCACTGGCTCTTCTCACCTCCTGATTTTGGCATTTCTCTTGGTAGGGAATGAGAAACTCTATGTGGCAGGTCCAGCCTTATAGAAATGCACCCCCTCAGTCTCCCACACTTGTGCTTTTCCCTTTCCAGCCCCATAGCCCAGGAAACACTCAAGTGCTTTAGAGAATAAAGACCACCTGAACACAGAGTGTGGTGAAGAAGGCAGTGTTCCCTCCACTGTGAGCTCCTCAAGACAGGTGACCATGTCTTTTCATTTTGAATCTCCAGCTCCTAGAGCAGAGCCTGGAATAAAACGGGCACTAGCTAGATGGTTCTTAATTATAACCCCATGATAAAGTAGAACCATTTTAGTCTGTTTCAGCTGAGATTCCCTGCTATGCACATCAAAACATTAGGTGCCAAGCCCCTCCACTCCTTGCCCAAATTCCAAACCAGGATACTATGCAGGATTTGCAAAGAGGGTGGTCAAAATTCTGTTTCGTTTTCAGCACATCATCCACCTCACAATTTTAAAAGGGTTGAAATTGAAGAGTAAGGAAGACAGCTCTGTTATTGGTGGAGTGGTCAATATGCTGTTTCTCTCTCACTGTAAGTCAAATAGGGGGACCCTTAGGGCCCCACTGCGTGAGGGGACCGGAAAATTTGACCAATATTCTCTGGACTTTATCAAGGTCCAGAAAATGGTGCCTAATTCCTTCCTGGGAGGAAGAAAGGCAAAAGGCTGTGTTTTGAACTACCTGTCACAATAGGAGAACAAAAAGAGGGAGACCTGGGAGAGAACTGCTCTCCCATTGATGGCAGCAGGCACAGGTCCCTTGCCCTGGGCCAGATGTGGCTTCTATACTGAAAGTGTGCATGAGAACTGCCTGCAGGGGAAACTGATCACTACAGGTAGGTAGGCTACCAGATGTCCAGGGCTGAGAAAGAAATCCAGCATGTGACCTCACTGGAAAGGATCGGCTCTGGGAATCTGCCACATCCAGAGGGCGCTGATATGGATCTCATCTGACCAGCTAGCTCACACATAAGACCTTTTGTTGTTTCAGCCTCAGGCCCCTTCCACTCATTGCAACCCCTGAGGAGGCTAGGGTGTTTGGATGAGAGGGGGAGGGAGGTGGGGGCAAAAGGAAGGCTGAAGAGCAAGTCTGGGAAACAGAAAAGCTTTCATCTGGGATCAGAATGGAACCTTTTTGTAATTACAGCAGACTGGATATTTCAGTTGCTAAAATGAGATTGTTCTTCTGGTCACCCAAGGTGACCAGATTACTTTAAATCAGCTGTGTGATCCTAAGAGCCACGGTAGTTCTGATTTCATCTGAAGAATGAGGAATAAATGGGTTAACAGTGGGTTTGAAGGCCAAATGCTGAAAAAGAAAGGGAAGCTGCTTTCTGTTTCATGCAGTTGAATTCAGCTGATATAAATATAACAGAAATAAATAATGAACTGACGAATGAATTAATAAATGCAAACAAGGAAATAATTGCAAATTCAGTCATATTACTCAATTTGACTCAAGACATTACTTACCATAAATTAAACTTTTAAAATTATCTCCAGTTCCCCCTTCTAGTTTACTATTATCTCTGCTCTTTACCAGGTCAAAATTCTGGCCTCTATTTTTTGGCCATTTCAGGTGAGTACTCTTTTCCTCACAGCTGCCAGTTCCTCTGGCTTCTGCTCTCCTAATTTTTAGAGAAATTTTACTCTTCTGCTCACAGCTCAGGACAGCTATACCAAGTAAGCCTTTGCCTTTTTTTTCTTTTCCAGAACTTTACTAATTTGCTACTATATGGATGTATCCAAAACATGTATCCCTTTCCTGCTTTTTAGATTCCCTTTTTCCAAAGTAAAAATCCAGGATTTGCTGGCATATTGGACACTTGGGTACCAGAGAAACTAGAACTATTATCAAGCCAGACATGATTTGGGAAGAGGGTTATATATGATTTTTTGAGTCTCTCGTTTCTGCCATCACTTTGGTTCCATGTGTAGGTCAGCTGCCCTCTGTTACAGTTCACTATTTTAGGTCTTCCCACAGAGCCATGGGCATATTTAACTAACTTCCTCTTTCCTCAGCACAGCAGACTCTTTGAGGGTAGAGAAAGGATTAAGCAGAGGTAAGATATGGGTGCCCCAGGAGATGAAAGGAATAAAGAATTTGAGGACTACATCCCTGTGAACAGTGTGATTGATTATCCATCAGGATAGCTCCAAAACTTTATATTTTGAGTTGTTATTTTACAATTCAGCTTAGGATATTTTAACATATATCTTTGTGCTAAATCACTATTATACTGTTGTACTAACAGGCTTACTTACTCTGTGCTATAGTACTAAGTGGTAGATTTTTAAAGTTCTTTGCAGTTTATTAATATCAAGTCATTTGATTCAGAAACATTCGCTTTCTCGGGCCAATGGACTCAGCCTACTCGTAAGGAGTATTAAAGTACTGATTGGTCAGTGTTTAACAAGCCAGGCCGAGTGATTTTATGTGATTTGGTTTAGCGGTCTGCCTCCCTGATTCTTGGTTTGGCTGACAACACTACAGTGCTTTAACCATTGTTTTAGAAAACTGAAGAGAAGTATTTCCCTTCATCATTACAACATGGTAAACAGCTCGGATTAAAGCTGGAGGAAGGGTCATCTAGTTGCAGTCAGATTCAAAGTGTTTTTATATGAAGGCAACCTCGCTGTCCCTTTCATCTGAAGATGGTCTGCGGTTGGACCACACTGTGCAAGACCCCGTTCTTAAGGCCTTCAGCATCTTTGCTTTAGAGCCGGGTTAGCCAGCCACGTTGCTCTTCCAGGGCTTATTTATCTTACAGGTGACACATTAAGTAGAAGCACATAGTCAAAGTTTGAATTCCAGCCTCTGTGTTGTCTTGATCTGTCAGGTCAAATTAATTATCTAATGGTGTGCCCTTGGACGAGCTGCTTGCTGTATACATTTATCTGTCCAAACTGCATCCCCACCACTACCACAGGAAGTAATCCTCTGATAAGAAAACAAGCTCACAAAAGACAAAAGTACCAGGCAAGTGGGAGAGGAAGATGACTAGAAAGAGGATGTGCAGTTTTGTTTTTCAAATGAAGCGCTAATGGCAGGCGTGCTGGGTCCACTGGTGGTTGTCAGAGTCCTCTCAGTGTGTGGCATTCCACAGGAACTCAACCTCAAAGCAAGCATAACATCACCCCTGTGGCATTCCTGTGGCACAACCTATAGAAATGTGGGAGAAATATTATGTGCCTTTTGAAGGAATCTAAATATAGTCTGAAAGTTTGATTTCCTGGATTTTTTTTTTCATTCTTATACTGGAAGATCCAACTAGTTGTCACCCACCAGCCCAGCCCAGACCAGATCTGTTGGGAACTAAACACGCAGAATACTATCTTCGGTTTAATGCTCCAATGCCACAAAAGGATTGATAAATTGGAAGAAGTTTGGAAAGATCCACAGGAATAATAAAAGTAATAGGGGAGAGTGATTTATGGAGCATATCAAAGGAACAAACCATGTGTAGTGTATTTAAGTGGTGGTGAATAGAAAACACGAAGCCAAAAGTATTTGAAGTGTATGAATGCCGATGTGAAGAATTCTATCACATAAAGAGAAAATACTCCCTAAAAGCTAGACATCATGAAATAAAATTAAAGACAGACAACTTTAAGTTGTTCACCAAATATAATAGTAATATTAATAGCTAATACTTTTTTAAAGATCTATTTATTTATGTGAGAGAGAAAGAGAGAGAGTGTGAGGTGGGGAGGGGCAGAGAGAGAGGGAGAGAGAGAGAATCTCCAGCAGACTCCCCACTGAGCGTGGAGCTGAGTGTGGGCCTCTGTCTCACCACCTTAAGATCATGACCTGGGCCAAAACCAAGAGTAGGACACATATCCGACTGAGCCACCCAGGCGCCCCACTAATACCTTTTTATGATTAGGAAAGGAAAGCTATTATATCAATAAAGAGTCATCAATGGAATAGCATTTCTCTATAATTTCAAAAAGAGCCTAAATTCTAGAAATCAGGTCTAGGCTGTAGCCAATTCATGAAGAGTCTCACCGTTTCCATTCTCTTAAATTATGAGTGTTTGGTGTTCTTTTATCTATGTTTATTTAGCACTTGTGTACTAGATGCTGCTTTACAACACTGAACAGAAAGAGAGCCCCTGCCCTCCCGGAGCTCAAGGTCTACTGAGAGGACCAACGATAAACAAATAGCCACTTAGATACACTTAAGATTACAGCTGATGTCAGTGCTAAGTAGGAAAAGACAGGATATTCCAAGAATTGACAGCAGTGACCTTCCCAGTCTGGGGAGGGTGGTCGGAGAAGTGGCATCTCAGCGGAGGCCTGAGGAGGAGTTACCTGTGAGGAGAGAGGCTGTCGAAGGAGAAAGAGTAAGGGGCAGGAGGCAGCTCTGCGAAAGCCCAGCTACACCAGCGAGCAGCGTGCAAGTTGCATAACCGGATTCATTTAACTGGAGACCTGCCTTCCTCAGAAGAAATAAAAATGAAAATGCAGGGCACATGACCTGCAGTTACCCTAGAGAATCCAGAACTTCAGATAATTCCACTAGGAACATTCTATCCATATGACTTAGTGTCCATAAGGTATGACACGCTGCATTTATGATTCTGCAGTGTGGCCTGTCCTTGGGTCTGTGCATTTGCACTAGGGGCTGGCACCATCTGCATGCTTGTGGAGTTTGATGTGACCACTGCTCTCCTCTGTGGCCATAGACGCGTCTGTTCTCTCTATGTTAGAAACTCAAAGCATAGGCCCCGTAGAGGGGCCAGTTGTGGGAAACTCCTGGATGGTGTATCATTGTGTAAAACCCTGTCGAGAAATAAATTTCTTATATTCCAAAAAAGTAACGAATACATTGGAGAGAAATTTAAAAGGAGATCCTTCATATCATGTAATCAAGGAATTACAATTTCTAAAATTCCATGAGTGTTTCCTCGTGAATGATTTTCTGAGGAAGTGATGTGTAATCCCTAGGTATAGGGACATGCCTGGGTCACACCCTTATTGAGAATGAACATAGGCCCACCGTGAGGTGTTTAATAGGTGTTGTGTGGGAGAGGCACATCAAAAAGGTTCAATGAATTAAGTTTAGCAGGGACTGGATTAAACAAAGTTAAACATACTTCCTTACTGCCTGACTGATCAAAGTACTTAATATTTTTATATTAATATAAATTGTAAAACTCCTGTAATCAATATAGTATTTGGCAACTCCCAAACTTTTTTTTTTTTTTGGAGAATCCTTTTTTCCCCTTGAAATACACAATCCTGAGAACCAAATATTTCCTATATAATACTCATATAGGTGATCTAAAATTAGGAAAAAGTCATTACTATTTTTTGGTTCTAGAATCTGTTGCCACTTCGTTGCCGTTGTAATTATATCTACAGTTCTGAGCTGAGCAGATAAGACCATTCACTGTCTGGAGTCAGTCCAATTTTTTCTTCCATCTTCCCCCCCGCCCCCCAGCACTTGCACTTTCTGCTCTAGCCACACTGAACTTCTCCCTTGCCGTGAACACACCTCCCTTTTCCCTGCTCTACCTTGTACATTCCCCTCTGCTGGAAAGCCCTTGGTACCCCCTGTTACCTCCCTCTGCTCCTGGCCCCACTTTTGCTTGTCAAGAGTCTGTTCTTCAAAATCAAGTTCAAGTATCTTCTCTGGGACCTTTGTTCTTTCTTCTGTTAAAACATTTTCACCATTATATTCTTATTTATCTGTTTCTCTGGACCCTTCCTTGCCTTCTGCCTTCCCCTGGCTGAATTTCTTGCCCCAGGAATGACAGAGACAGTGTTCCAGTTTGTATACAATCTTACCTGACACAGCATCCAGCACACAAAGGAGATACCGGTGTTGAGTGCATGAACTTGAACTTGAGTGTGCATGCATATGTGTGACAAGGATACTCTCCACACTTCAAATAAAACAAGTCAAACTATTAAAAATCTCTCTGACGAGGAGCACAATTCATCTGTCTTTGCATGCATTATTGCACTTATAATGCATTAAAATTAGGTATTTCTGTGAGTCATATGGTAACATTGTCCTTGAGCACAGGGATCTTAGCATATTCATTTTTCATTCTCAGCACTTAGCATAGATCCTGGCATTTAGTAAATGGCCACTAAATGGTGCTTGAATTAAATGGAATTGAATCTTGCTCTACTCCTTGCTGCTACCCCTGCTGATGTAAAGATGTCACAGCAAAGTGACAAAATGTGTGAACTCTGGGATCAAAATGCTTGGTGTCAATCCTAGCTCTTTACACCCTGTGTGACCCGAACCATTTTGTCTTTTGCTTTGTCATCTGTGAAAAGAGGATGATCATATTGTCCACTTTTGGGGCTATTGCTTTAATCTTAATCTATATTTATATCTATTTCTTCATCTATTCTATTTATTTTAATTACATAGAGTGTCTGTCCCAAGCCTTCCCAGTGAGGGAAAAATTAAGTGCTGTACTATACGGGGGAAATCCTCTACCCTTCTAAATTCTGCTAAATGTCAAATCAGAGATGAGGATCATGTCAATAAAGTAGTTACCTGAGGGAATATGAGGATATAATTTGCATTGTGTAATGATTATAATCTGCCCAACCAAAATGATTATAAAGTGATCTTATTTCCCAACTTTTAAACATTGTTGTATAGCTTTTATGAAAAATTCTGTAAATGTCAGGAAAAAAGTACTATACTATGGGACATACTTTGTATTTGTACTATTTTACAAAGTGCTTCAAAATATATATTGTCTTAGATGATTCTCATAGGAACTCTGTAAAGAAAACCAGATCTAGTTTTGCAGTCCAGCTGGGAGATGGTGCACATAAATGACAAGGGGCATAGTATTATACTAAATATCAAATGCACATTTTAAGTAATAAACACAGGTTTTTTCAGAGCATGAAATTATTCCTGAGAACCACCGTTGGGGTAATGATATTATAGAAGAGGTAGAGTTTCAGGTGGGCCTTGGAAGGTAAGATTTAGGCAGATGTAAAGCAGAAAGGACAGAAGTTGACAAGCATTTGGTATGTTTAGGGTGATGAGCTCGCCATATGGCAGCAGTGGAGGCTCAGGCTGGTGCTGGAAGCTGAGTCTGGTGGTCTACACTAGAGTGTAGAGGCTTTGGAATGCCATGCCTGTAGAGGCATAGGAACATGCCTGGGTCACACCCTGGCCTGCACATTCCCCAAGTTAAACTGTCCACTTCCCTGCAAACACCATTGGCTGATGTGCTCCATGAATTACAAGTATGTAGCCAAGGAAGGTCTGGAGTCACCCACCCCCAGGGACTTACAGCCAGACACTGGCTTCCCCCATTAAAATAAAGCTTTGCTCAAGGGCTTCATTCAACAAACAGTAACCAGCACTGTCATTATTCCAGCACTATAAAAAAAGTCATTCAGCCACCGAAATTTACCAAACATTCCTACCAGAATTGTATTGGCTACTGAGAATGGTTTTAATAACAGGACTTTGTTCATTTGGTTTTTAGATGTGTTATTACTGATTCACCCATTCAATCGATTTCTATTTCCTGTTCTGGGGAGAAAAACTGCACCCAGCCCTACCCCCTGGGTTCAGGACCAGAAGAAAAAAAAAAAAAAAAGAATTACAAGATAATCATGGAAAGTAATCATATACTTTCCTGCTCTAAATTAGGATTTTCAATTCTGATATGGATTATTCAGGGATATTGTAGAGTCTTCCCCAAAAGTAGGATGCATTACAAATAAGATGCATTCTCATCTTCTGTAAGTGGGGTTTGGGGGGGGAGGGGAGGAGGCTAACATAAGGGTCATAGCGAGAATGATTTGAATCCTCTGTTAAGATTTCATGTAACCCCATGAGGCTAATGTAACATTTTTTTCTGTTGTCATGCAGAACTACTGGAATTAATATGCATACTAAGAGCCTTAGTACTGACAATTCTGGTTAGATAACTTTGCTTTTACCTTTCAGAGAAAGCCCAGTATTTTTCATCTGGTGTCCTTAAGTTCACACATGTACTTCTGGCTTCAATCTTTCTTCCCAAATGTCCCCTAATATCAGAAAGAAGACATAAAGTAAAATTAAATGTTTTTACCAGAAGATGGTTCTTGTTTGCTACTTTAGATTTTTAAAGCACACAGGTGCCATTTATAACCCGTTCTCAGAATAATCTTTTGAGAAAAATTATGCACTGGTTATTGATGAAAACTGAGATGTTTAGAGCTTCTGCTTTATTTTGTTCCAGATCTTCAGAAATAACAACTACAAAAAGGTTGTTGTTATTAACAACAAACAAGTGGCAACGAGAAATAAGTCATGGCAGCAAATTATCATCTAAGAATAAGCTGAACCCCTTTAGAGTCTCAGTACTTTCTCTCGTATGCAGAATACCACGTAGCATCTTACTGGGCAACCCCCTCCCCCCATGGCACGGTGCCTTGTTCCCAAAGTTCACGGCGGCCACCTGTCTCCTTGACCTTGCAGCAACATTTGGTATTGCTTCCTGGAGGGCCCATGACCTCCCTGGTTGCCTGGCTCCCATGATAGGGCAGTACCTTGGTACTTCCTTTACCGCTCTGACTGTTCCTTCATGGGCTCACTGACTCCTCCCTGTGTTGCCTGAGTGCAGGCGCTGCCCCGGTCTCTACCATCAAGGAGGCATCTCACCCACTCTCAAAGCTTTATCCTCCATAAAGACCAAATCTCTATCTAAACCTGCACCCACGTCCCTTTTGAATTAGAATCCCCCATTCTTGATTCTGTTTTATATTGCCCGCAGCAATAAGTCTTGATGACACCTTCCTGGCAACTTGCTCCCTTTCCATTTCCTCCTCAACCCCCACTTCTGGAACGTGTAAGTCTCCTCTTGATCATAAACTCTATTAGGACAACCCTTTCGGTTCTTGTCATTTTTCCTTAATCTTAGATATCCTCAGCACTTAGAATAAAGCCTGGAATATAGCTGACATTTGGTAGATGTTGAATGAATGAATGAATGAATGAATGAATATCACCTCATCTGTACCCACTACAAACCAGCCTAACTCTCCTCTATATCCTAGTAGTCACCTGTGCTTAAAGCTTAGGCAACCATATTATTTATCACCTACACTGGGTGGAAAGAGGCACTGTTAATTTTTAGTGTGAAAGGGGCACTATTGTTATGCTGGGATTAATAATAGTCATAAATTTGGAAAGTCTTGGGAAAACCTGGTTGAATGCTTATTCAAATCACCAGCATTTTTTTTTAACTTTTCCTCCCCCTGGGGCGCCTGGGTGGCTCAGTCGGTTAACCGTCTGCCTTTGGTTCAGGTCATGATCCCAGGGCTGGGACTGAGCCCTGCGTCGGGCTCCCTGCTCAGCGGGGAGCCTGCTTCTCCCTCTCTTTCTGCCCTTCCCCCTGCTTGTGCTCTTTCTCTCTCTGTCAAATAAATGAATAATATCTTTAAAAAAAAAAAAACTTTTCCTCCTCCTATGTTCCCCTACAGGTCAGCTGCCAAGACATGTATCTTGTCTGCTTTTGAGCTTTCCCCTCGCTTGGTCTCCCCTTTGCACCCTCACTCGCTCTCACTTGCCTGTTTCAAGCTTCACCACATCCAGCCTGGTTATTACTAGTAGCGTCTTGACTGGCTTTGTTGATCCCTAACCAGTCTCTGCAGTGTCTGTCTTTTCCCATTCTATTCCCAGTACATGTGGCTGCCAGATTAATCTTCCTAAGGATCGGCTACAATAATATGATGTCCCTATTCAGAAGAGTTCCATCAGTTCTCTGTTAACTCTGAAGTAAATGTAGACTTCTGGTTTTCAAAGTTCTCAACCTTGAACTAACTAACCTACACTCATAGGGATACATGTTGGAGACCTGAGCCATGCCAAGCAGCATTGGCATCATCTGGGAGCTTATTAGAACTAAAGACTTTCGGGGCGCCTGGGTGGCTCAGTCGTTGGGCGTCTGCCTTCGGCTCAGGTCATGATCCCGGAGTCCTGGGATCGAGCCCCGCATCGGGCTCCCTGCTCCACGGGAAGCCTGCTTCTCCTCTCCCACTCCCCCTGCTTGTGTTCCTGCTCTCGCTATGTCTCTCTCTGTCAAAAAAATAAATAAAATCTTTAAAAAAAAAAAAAAAGAAAAAGAACTAAAGACTTTCGGACTCTACCATTAGACCTGCAGAATCAGAATCTATATTTTAGCAGGATTCTTGAGCGATCTGTATACACATTAAAGTTTGAGAAGCACTGCTCTAATTTTAACCTAACTGGGAGGAATCACGGTTCTAAAATCACACCCCCCAAATTTCACTTCCATGCTTTGTTCACAGTGGTCTCATTTTATAGGATACCTGCTCACACCTTCTCTCCTCATTACAATTGTATTAATCTTTCAAAGGTAGGTATCAGCCACTAGATACTCTACAAAATCTTTTCTGAAACAACTATTATCTTTGCATTCTGTGAACATACCACAGTGTTTCACTTCTACTCTTACTACTCTCTCACTTACCTTATGTTACAGTTACTCAGGTACTAAATTTACATACATCTGCATTCCCACTATATGATAGGCCCAGTGTAAGCAGGGACTATCGTTTTTTCTTGTGGTTAAAGATACATAACATAAAATTTACAATTGTAACCATTTTTAAGCATACCATTCTGTGGCATTTAAATGCATTCACATTGTTGTGCAGCCATCACTCTCCACCTGCAGAACTTTTTTTACTATTTTAAACTGAAACTCATACCCATTAAACATCAACTTCTCATTCCTCTCTCCCTGCAAACCATGGCCACCACCATTCTACTTTCTGTCTCTGAATTTGACTACTCTACATACCACATATATATAGAATCAGACAGTATTTGTCCTTTTGTGTCTGGCTTATTTCACTTATCATGATGTCTTCAGAGTTTATGTCACAGCACATATCAGAATTTTCTTCCTTTTTAAGGCTGTATAATATTCCATTGTACATTTCTTTATCCAGTCATCCATCAATAGGCATTTGAGTTGCTTCCGCTTTTGGACTACGTGAATAATACTGCTATGAATATGGGTGTACAAATATCTGTTTGAGTCCCTGCTTTCAGTTGGTTGTACACCCAGAAGTGAAATTGCTGGGTCATATGGTTAATTCTACTCTTAATTTTTTGAGGAACCTCCATACTATTTTCCATAACAGCTGTGCCATTTTATATTCCCATCAGCAGTGCACAAGGATTCCAGTTTTCTACATCTTCACCAACACTTGCTTTTTTCTGTTTTGGGTGAGTTTTGTTTTGTAATAGCCATTCGAATGGGATGGTTATGAGATGGTATGTCATTGTGGTTTTGATTAGCATTTCCCTAATGATTAGTGATGTTGAGCATCTTTCCATGTGCTTATTGGCCATTTGGATATCTTCTTTGGAGAAATGTCTGTTCAAGTCTTTTGCCCATTTTCAATCAGGTTGTTTTTTTGTTGTTGAGTTGTAGGTGTGCTTTGTATATTCTGGGTATTAACTCCTTATCAGATATGTAATTTGCACATATTTTCCCCATTCTGTATGTTGCTTTTTCATTCTGTTGTTTGTGTCCTTTGATACAGGAACTGTTTCTATATCCCTACTATAGTGCCTTCAAATGGTGTCTGGTCAATATTTTTATTTTCAATTGAATTGAGTGCTTAAATGATGCTTAAATAATGATTTATCACCTTAAATTTATGATAAAATCTAACTAAATATAACTTAACTCTGCTTTACAGTTATTTGGGACAAATCCAATGGGATTGAGGAACTTCAAATATAATTGTGAACATTTTCAGGCTTGAACTCTGCTAAGATATGTAAAGGAGACTTCAAAACACTGTACTGAAAATTTCCCATCACTGTCCCTAGATTTAGAATTTTGGCAACTTCCACAGGGAGGCTTTGAAAGTTAATTGCTCTTGTTTGACAAGAAAGAGATGAGAAATTATTTGTGGGGCAATCAGATGAAAGTTTAAATTCTTATGTTTGGCTAGGGGCTGTCCCATGATCAAAGACAGATGGGAAATAGAAAGTAACTCTGAAAGAATGAATTTTCAGGGAAGTAAGGATGTTTATAAAAATTCTGAATGTTCCCTGAAGCATGACTCCTGTTGGTCTTGCTCTAATCAGATGCATCATTAATATGACAGTAGCGAATTAAAAAAGCTAGTGAATGGTAAAATGAAAGAGATAATAGGTTCTTCATTATTTCTGAACTGCATTACCTGGCTAATTTATAAGCCAAGAAAGCTACTAATAATAGCTGTATTAACAATTCTGATTCTTTTACTTTCTCACATTCTGGTCTATCTGCTCTGTGATTTATTTTTAGTTGAAAAACTTTCTACCACAAATTATCTTTAGGCTATAGAGGCACATTAGTTGTATACTGCTGAGATCATGTGCCCTCTGTAGACAGCTTAATGGAAATTCTGATTGTTCTGGTTGGTTCACATTTGAAAGGGTTACATAAAACTTCTTTGAGTAATTAGCACAGCATCCCAACAAAGAGTTAGTTGATTTTTTACAATAAAAGGTCAAGCAAGAGAAAGTCATTTAGAAGGCAGAAGAGATTGCCTTCCTGGGGTCATTTTTATTCTGAATTATGAAACAACTTCAAAGGCATGAGTCAAGCACTTAGTATTTCTGGTGCAAAACATTACTACTGAGCAACCATAGTTCAATGACAAGATCTCTACTGGATTAACATAAATGAGAGCTAATAAAGGCCCATTCATGCACATATGTAGGTGTATTTATAGGATATGTGTGGGTAGTTAACCAGGGTCATACTTAGCCTTCATTATAACTCTCTATTTACTCTATTTACTCAACCCCTGACTTTGTGATGAACCATCCATTTGGAACAAACTTTTTGTGTCCTTTCAGATATATAAAGGTTACACATTTCCCCCAACTGCTTAATTTAATGTTTTAAACATTTTCCCCTGACTATTCCTGACTCATTCACTCACCTGTGCTCTGAAGTGACTTATCTGATTGTTTACATTAAAATAGGTTAACAGGAATAGAGAGTTAAAGCCAGGAATATGTGGACCTTTCTGACTTTGATTAGTTGTAATGTAAGTCTAAACTGTGGCAGGTATTTCTGAAACAAGATCTATTGTTTTAAGGCTCTTTGAACCTTAGTTGGAGTTTCAACAAATACATTTTGTGACCACCTTTTCCCAATTTCAGTTCTGGAAAAAACAACAACAACGACAATAGGTATTGTATAAACAACTTAAATTGAAAAGGAGAAGTTCATGTGTTGAGTATCAAACATGTACCTGAAATCATATAGTTTTAGAAAAGAGACCTCAGAGGGTACCTGTTCTGTTTCTTTCACTTTACAATTGAAGCAAATGAGACCCAGTGTGTTTAAGGAACTGACCTAATGTTATATAGCTCACTAAGGGCAGCGCTAGGCTGAGACTCAGGAACTGGGAGGCATCATAGCTCAGTGTCCTCACTATTAAGTATCATCTTCCTTCAGTTAATCCTTTTGATAAGCACTATATTAATCAATTCTCACCTTTTTAATTAGAGTAAACCATGTGTGTTGATGTAATCAACAAGCTGTTCCTTTATTAAACACTGAAGTTTTTCTTGTCCTAACCTTCCTACTGAAAGAAGAATGCTAAAGTAGCAAATATTTTTGACAAGGTAAGTGTGAAATCCTTAATGACGTCAGTCTGAAATGCAGAATGGTTGATATCTACATACATAGACTGAAGGAGCATATGCTTTCTTAACAGTTTTTCAGAAAGGACATAGCATTAACAGATGTTTAAGCAAAGCAGATGTGGAAAGAAAAAAGAGCTGACCTTTTCTATATGGTATGCTTTCAGGTGCTAGTGAGGGTGAAAATACATAAGACTTAGCCTTAGAGAATTCCTCTTTGCTCAGATGGTAGGAGCATTGACAATGAAAAAGGAAAGAACTGAGAGTTAATGAAGTCCTTCCTCCTATTAAGAGTTATGTTAACATGTTTTATACCAGTTTAAAGATGTATTGATCCTAAACTTTGAGACAGATTTTAGATGAAACTAATTATTAGCACTTTAGTTAAAGAAAATGTACCGAATTAAAGCAGGGCAACATTCAGAAGGGATAATTTTGTTCTGCATATGAATGCTATACAAAAACCCAGGTAATCTCTTACATTATAATTAAACATTAAAATACATCCTAGGACATTAAAAAAAAATAGTACTAGGAGGTTTTCTCTGTATGTTTATTTCCTGTTGCTGAGACTAGTGTGGAAAACTTCCCTACCACCCAAATCCAGCTGAACATGAGAAGGGTACAGCAAGATTAAAATTCAGCCTAAGTGACTTTACTGTAACTTTTACTGTATATTAATTTCTTGCTGTCTTTCTGAAGCTACTTGTGCTATGCGATCAGTGTCTCCTATTCCCCAAACTCAGCTAAGAATGAAAGATGGAGCCAAGATTCAGCAAAATTGGCTCATAAATACAAAAACTAATTTCCTCTTCTAGAAGGATCAAAAGTGGTCAGTATAATTATTTATAACCAATTAATATACAAGAGCTCATAGTGACAGTTATAGGTGCCTGTTCTAAATGCTTTATGAATATGGCCTTATTTAATATTTACAACAGTCCAATGAAGTAAAGTACATTGTTATCCCCATTTTACAGAGGAGACGCCGAGAAGCTGTAACTTGTTCTAGAAAGTGGCAGAGCTAGTCTAGAAAAGATAAAGGCTATGAACAATATGCTTATATACTTTATCCTGCAGCTTATATCCATTTGTAGTAATCTGAGCTGTCATGATAGTTTATCTTTTGAGTACAAAATCAGAAATATCTGGAGAAATTAAAAGATTATGAATCTATTGATATTTCTTGAATTACTTGACAAATATTTACTGAGGCCCAACTGTGTGCTAAAACCAAGGATTCTCTTCATTAATGATAAGTAGTTCCCAAAACAAGGGAGATTTTTCTTCCAACTGCCTTCAGAACAAACTTTACCTAAAATATATATCATGTATGTCTATGGGTATGAACATAGATACACATTCTTTAAACAAAGAGAAAGGGAGCTTTAAGATACTTCTTTGTTTACAAGCCTAGAACAAGTGGCAGTTCATTGGAAGACATATACATTCCCAGGCTATGTTCAGTTTGCCTTGAACTACTAGACCTGTTTCCAACTTTGTTCAGGACAGCTAAAAAGTATTCATTAGAAAAGATTCTTGGGGTGCCTGGGTGGCTCAGTTGGTAAAGCGTCAGACTTTTGATTTCGGCTCAGGTGGTGATCTCAGGGTTGCAGGATCGAGCCCCGTGCTGGGCTCTGCGCTCAGCACTGAGTCGCTTCTCCCTCTCTCTTTGCTCCTGCCCTGGCTCATGCTGTCTCTCTCAAATAAATAAATAAATAAATAAATAAATAAATAAAATCTTTTAAAAAGAAAGAAAAGTTTCTTGACTTCCATGAAAGTTTTTTTTTTTTTCTTGGAAGGGGCATTTATATATTTTTTTTATAGCCACCATAAAGTGCACTGAAATGGAATAAAGTTGACAATTTTTCAAGGCATCTGAAGGGAGAAAATCTCAGTATGAGAAATAACCATTTTCAATGGGAAAAGACCAAATTTAATTTGGCTGTGAAGATTGAGAAGTAGGTAGGCTTTCAGCTGCGTCAGCACACAAAAGAAACAAACACCTACAGAGGCCCCTGCTAAATGTCTCAATGCTTTCAGAAGCTGAGAACCACAAGTGGGAGAAAGTACTTCTGAATTGGTGTCTGAGATGCCCAATGAGACTAAATAGAAATAAAGATATAAGCTCACTTGAAAGGTTGTCAGATAAAATACAGGACAATACAATTACAAATATTGCATGGAACACACTTCTACTAAAAAAATGGTTTGTTGTTTATCTGAAATTCAAATTAACTAGGAATCCTGCATTCTTATTTACTAATTCTGGCAGCCTTACTGACTTCCCAAGCCTTACTCTGGCTCCTCGCTTCCGGTGGTTCTCATTGTCTTGGTCAGAGATTCCAGGAGGGGATATTTGCGGTGATGGGAAAGGATGGAATGGGATGGTGTCTCTACCAGGGACTCCTGGGAAGGCCTCCCAGAAGGCCCCTGAGTTGGGAGCTGGAAACTCCTGCCTATAGAAGTCCTTGGAAGACGCATTAGATGTTGGGCTGGCTCCTCATAACGCCTCTCTCTCGGCCCTGGGATTAGTCAGCCTACCTTCATGTCCACAGCCACCCCCTTACTTCTGTTCAGGATGGCTCTTAGTCTCAAGTTTTTTCTAGTCCGCACTCTCACGGAAGACTCTTCATGGCACAGGGTCCAGGGTCTTTGTACTTACACTGCTGTCTCCGGCATCAAGCACAGAGCCCAGGACATAGTAGAGGGCCAGCAAATGTTTACTAAACTGGAGGTTCTCAAACGTGTTTATTGTTGTTGATGTTCTCCTGTGAATAATGGTAAGGAGGAAGCTCACATAAAATCATTCCCTCCTAAGCCCTCATTATTTCTCTTTATTTTTAAAAGTTTGTAAGGAAAGACAAAATTGCACACAATACCATTGTATCATGTGCGCAGCACGGTGTCTGGAATATAGGATGTAAACTATTTGTTGAGTGAGTGAGTGAATGAATGCTAATTATGATATTTGAGTACAAAGAGGACTGGCATAAATTTTATCTGCATTTTGTAGAAATAACTTTTCATTGAAAGAGCTTTTCTGTATATTAGGAGCTGGGCCAGGATGGGAGAGGGGGCTGGTTAGATGTTACTCGGCTTGGGACATATTGAGAAGAGTTGGAGGAGGGGTGCCTTGAGGAAGTGGGGAGAGGTATTACTCATTAAGTTTACTCCCCTAAGATAAGAAGTGTTTGAAGTAGGAGGAAAGACTGGGGACATAGGCAGTACCGAACAATAGTGATAGAAGGAGGAAGGGGAAGGAAATCGCAAACCCTGTTATCAGAAAGGGGAGGAGGGTTCCTACAGCTACTAGGTCCTCTGGGCCCTTTTGCCAAGTGGCCGTATATCTGAAAGTGGCAGATCTAAATCAACATGCATTAGTTAGGGACTACCCATAGTCAGAGAGATCACTAAATTCTTATTTTTGCATAAAACATCAAACCCTCTTAAATGTAATTCAGTTTGAAATACTTATCACATTCCACTGAAATCTTTGATGCGGGCAAGATAAAAATACTGTGAGTCACAACTGAGTTTTCCTCCAAATCGTCTCTAATTGGTTTACATTTTACAATAAGGTAAAAGCATATCGGATAGGTAGCTCATTGCCATTTTATCTTGGGATATTTTCCCACCAAGATAAAAGCACACATAGAACAGGCTAAAATAAATTTAACAACACCACACTCAGGACTGAAGCGAATGGATATTAAACCATAAAGAGCGGTTTTTAACACTTGAAGAAGTTTTATTGTTGGTTTTACTAGTTAAAAAAACTGTTGTCCTTCCTTTTTTTTAAGAGCTAGTCACCTTTGGGAAGTGATAGCTTCAATCTTTTCTTCTCTGTTGCAGTTAAGCAGAACACAGCTCTCTTGGCCTGAATTTAATTGAAGGCAGCCTGGACATGGCATTGATTAACTGCTTAAGGCAGAGAACTGTCTTCAGGTTTCAAAACTCTGCTTAAAGTTGTTGCCCACATATATGCCTTATTAGAAATGAATTAAAAGAAGATCCAGAAACAGCTGGAAACATTCTTTTTCATGTCTAACATACATTTTGTAAAATAAAAATGGTAAAAGAGTTAAGTCATTTGGACTATGATATATCACATCGCTGACTTGATGAAAATTCTGTTTCCCTTTTTCTTGATATATTATCTACATAGTGACAGGAGGGTGATGAGTGTTCATGCTGTTAATGCTGTCATTAATCATTTTGCTATATACTTATTTTAATGTATTTTTAAGGCAAACTTGGGACTACTGGATACTTATACAGTATTCTTTTATAGGACCTGGATAACTCCTGTCATAACCTCTAAAAATCCTTCATAAAAAATAAACTTTTAGCTCAAATCCAAAAGGTTAGCTTTCATAATAGTTCATCTTTGAACCCCCAGCAATAGGCTCCTTTCACTAAATGTTGATATAGTATCTGGCCTATCAAGAGAAATCAGTGTTTAATGCTTATGAAAGGCATAGAACTGTGCAAATGTGCTGTTTTATAAGGCATTAATCCAGAGATCTAATAATCTGTACAGTGAACTTTATCTTGACAGGTAAATCAACCCACTGCTAAGTAAAACAGCCAGACAATACTATCCTTGTTGTGAACTGCAGGTGTTTCAGAAGCTGGGTGAACGCAGGAGAAACCTCACAGCCTCAGATGGCAGGAGTGAATGGTGGTGAAGGAAGCAAAGCTTGGTGAGTTGGTTAGGCAGGTGCTTGGGACACTTAAAGGAGAAAATAGAAATCAAAAATCAGAAGCAGGTGCCTGCTTAGGTTTTATGACCTTACTAGAAATAATGAGAGAGCTAACGTTAGGAACACAGATTAAAATAATTCTTTCTAAGAAATCTTGGTTTGAAAGAATGAATTAATGCTTTGGAAATAGCCCTGCTCTCAGGATTAATTGTGTCCAGACTAGTTACAGGGAAATCCTGTTAAATCTAAGAACAAACGTATTTATCAACCTCAGAAGTATTTATTAAATCCCTATGACAGAGTTCTGTCCTCTATCCTGCCTTTTTTAAGCAAACCATATAATCTTAGGAAACATCATTTGCAAGAATTTTTAACAGTTGTAGCCATGTGATATATATGTGCATATAATTCGCTTACAGAGCCAAGTTTAAGCTATTCTGTACTTATGATACTGTTCATAGGAAGAAAAAGACATTTACCCTCTGACAGGAGTCTCCAACCAATAGTATTAAGAAAACACTTGCTTAAAATAAAAGAACCAATGGGTGAATATTGTGTCACACCAAGAATATCTCGATGAAAGTGAAAAAATAAAATAAAACCATTAAAGAGAAATTAGGAAAATAATGGAAAGAATTTGTGAGCAGGGATAATTAATGTCTCAAGTGAAAACGATTATGGTTTGTAGTTATATCAAGAAAAGTATACTGAGTGGACAGTAGACAGAGCAACATGCTTTCCTGGTCAGACACCTGACCTGCAGTGAATTTATAGTTCATACATGAGGGTTCCAGACAGCTTGATTGATTCTTTAAGGTACTGAAAGCTGAGGGATTGCATTTTGTATTTGGTTTTGCCCATGATTCATCTACAAAGTGCATTTGATGAAAATACATGGCATTTCATCTGCTAGAAAATCTTGTGATCACATTTGGTTTCCACCACCTAAGGGTCCAGTGAGAAGAATCTCTACCCTTGCCACCTTGCTTTCACTTCCCTGTCAGGGCTCTCTCCTCCAGCCTTGACAGCACTCATGTGGGATACCGAGCCCTTCTAATGCAGTTTAACCTGTAACAGGGAAATGAAATGCAGGACACCAGCTCTGCATTGCAGATGTGCATCAGAAGTACAGTTTGATATTGCTTCGTGCCCTTTGCCCAAATTAAAGGTGCTGAACAAGACCTCTCCCAATTCCTGTTAGTCTCTCTCTAGATTTCTCAATTTGAATTCTTTGAGGGTATGGACTTTTTGTCTGGCCCAGCACCCCAGGCCCTCCATTCCCTTCAGTCCCCTTTCCTTCTCTCCAAGGGGACCAGGGTCATTTCCTACTTGAGGCTCAGATGAGCCTAAATCAGTTGTTTTTGTGATTACCTCCTGCTATCATGAAAGGTGACCAACTGCCTCTTACTCTGGAGTTTTTGCCTCCAAGTTAAATTCTAGGACGTTCTGTTCTTGGCACACTACTTTGGTATGTCGTATTGGAACCCTTCTCTGTTCCTTCTGGTTTTATTTAGCTGCTACCTTCCTGCTGTTATCCACATCCTACAGTTTTTTTTGTCCTCTTTCTTTTTCTTAACTGTTATTCTATTCTCCTTTTAAACCACTCGTACTTTACCCACAAGAAAGTCATATTTTCCCCTAGATGAGACATTATTGATTTTTTGTTTTACAATACTGGATTCCTAGTCAGAGAGTCCCAAAAGGTTTATGTGTTAAATTAACAGTATACTCTTACATATTAAAGCTAACCCACTTCATTTCTATTATATATTTGAGATAGTGGTAACTTTCTTAACTATCTACATTTATATGTATTTTAATACAGAAAACCTTAGATTCCAACCCTGGTTTGGGTGAAGGGAGGGAGTTAATTTATGACAAGATTAACATTCTCAAGTATAAAAATGCAGAATTTGGAGGGGAAAAAAAAACCTAAGTAATATTTTAAATTAATCCGCTTGATTAAAATATTTGAAAATAGTTAATAATTTTAACCCATAATTTATTACTATAATTTCCTGTCATTCTTGACAATTTTTTCAATTGTGACTTAGGACATATGTTTGTATGCATATCTACTCATTTATGTCTAATGGCTTGATGCTAAATATTTTAATGTTTAAGTGGGTAACAAGCACATGGACACACCCCCTCTTCAGGCCCAATTTCCGATTTGTATTCATTGAATAAATATATAGTGAGTACTTACCATGTATTGGGCACCATAGTCCAGACTGGAGATGGAGAAATTAAAACCTTACTTCCTATCCTCAAGGGGGACACGATTCAATGGGGGCATGGAATAGTTACTCTCTGGAGTTTAGGGAGCTCTATCGAGAGGAAGAGCCAATATGTTCCAGGCAGGAGGAATAAGTACAAAGGTATTAAGGCAGAAGAGGGTGCGGTGCATTCAAGGAACTGCTAGTTTCTCTATTTCCTCTGTGAAGCATCAGGCAAGTGTTGATGCCAAGAGCAAGAGGGAAGAAAGCGGGCATGGCAGATGGGAGGGACCTAGAATAGGTAAGTTCAAAGAGACAGAAAGTACAACAGAGGTCACCAGGGGCTGTGGGCAGCAGGGAGGGGAGAGTTTCTTTATATGAATACAGAATTTTTGTTGAAGGCGAAGAAAGAGGGTTAGATACAAATGGTTGTGACGTTTATACAACACTGTGAATGTGATTAATGTCACCACATCGTATACAATGAATAGTTGAAATAATAAATATTATGTGTAATTTACCACAATAACAAAATGATCTTGAGTGTACATGGCTTTGAGGAGAATGGGGAAGTTTTGAGACAGCCACAGTGAAGAACAGGAATGAGAGCCAACCAGAGACATGGCGCAAACTTGCTGGCAACTCTCAGTCCATCAGCATTGTGTCACCTGTCTGTGTGGTCCTGTGATTTCATCCGCAGTGTGTGGTGGCCTGGAGGTAAAAGTGGATATAGGGCTTTTGTCAGACAAGCGTGGGAGAGCTAGAAACTGAAACAGCTCTGTGTGTGTGTGTGTGTGTGTGTGTGTAATGAGAAAATGGTTGAGAGGCTGTCTTGTGGACTTTGAGCCAAGGCTTGGAAGGGTGTGAGGCCAGAGAGAGGGACTGATTAAGTAAAGGAAAAGCAAAAGCGAAAGATCATGAGACAAGATGAGGAATGCTGGAAAGACCCAAGATCATCATAGAAGCTGAGATGAAGGTTGAGATTTTAGAAGCGCAGCACTGCGGGCGGTGACTTAGCCCAGGGCGTGTCCATGGGGGTGGGTGGGTTAAGGGATACTGGAGACAGAGACCCCAGCAGTTGTCAGTCGAAGGAACAAAACTCTCCAGAAGATGCGGGACAAGATCTTATGGTCACATGAGCTTTCTTAGCAAATGATGTATTGTTTATTCATTTGTCACATGTATCCATTAAGTGTCCACTTTGTACCAGACACTGCCCTAGTGCTGGGCATGAGAGTCCAGGAAGAAAGACGATTCCCTGCCCTTCTGGAATTTACAATCTAGTGAAAGGGAAGCTGGGCAATAGCCAAAATAAACAGACACAAAATGTCACGTGGGCATGTGCTATGGTCAGAGTTAGTGAGGCTTGATCACGTAAGAGGGGCACACTGAGGTGGTCAGGAAGGGTCTCGAAAGAAGCGAGAGTTATGCGGAGACCTACAAGTTAAGAAAATCAAGTTCAGTCATCCATTTTATTTATTTTCTTTGAGAATGCCATGTGCCAACCACAGTTCCAGGCACAAGGAATGCAAAGATACATGAAACAGAGGCCCTGGTCACACACGATATCAGTAATATCCATGAAATCCGGAAAGATCTCCCAGGACTCAACGATGGATTTGATTTGTAATTTTTCCTAATTAATATCAGGAGTTTTTATTTTCAATGATGACTGCAAAATATTTTACTAAGAAATAAATAATACCAAAAATATATTATTAGTAATGAATGGCCAATGGGGCACAACTGAAGTGATAAAGAAAATACAGCATTATCCCATATCAAAGGAAAAAATGCTCAACTAAGAGAAGACAGGAGAAAAATACATATTACATGATAAAAGTAATTTCTATTGCCCCAGAAACTCTTAAACATAACTCCCCATCATTATAAGGCACTAACAGGAAAACACTTAACATTTGTAAAAATCAGCTACTCTTGAACAATTTCTGTTGAAGAGATACGTCTTGAACTTTACACTTTTTAAAATATCAGAAATTGAAATATACTTTATAATATTGTCTACACTCCTTATAGTGTTTTTAGTGACAACAAGAGAGTGTCACCAGGTGTTGACAGAATTTAGCCTTTGTCCTCATAGCCCCTCATTACATCTGAAAAAATCAGGGACTGGGAGACCCAAAGTTATTTTGAGGTCCTCATTTCATGAAAATGGGTTCAAACCCAGAGATTTTATTAGGTAACCAGAACTTTTCCAGCGGCTTTAATGAAAGATTTGACTACAAGTCAACTCTAGATTACTTTAAATAATGAAACAGGCTTAATCTCATGACTGACAGAGATGACATTTCTTTAATGATTATAATGTATTGTCTCACAACCGCTAAAGTTCTACAAACAAGGGAGGAAAAACACTATCAGCTTAGAAGGACAAGGGCTCTGGAGAGGGGCAAGGGAGCTGTGGGGGAGTCAAGTGAGAGCTGGAGTTAGCCAAGGAGATCAGCCTTGAGTCTTGGTTCTGCAATTTTTTAGTTGACAATCTAGTCATATGACTTTTCTGAGCCTGTTTCTTTGCCTCTTGGTTTTTCTTTTGTTTTGTTTTTGTCTTTTTTTTTTTTTTTTTTTTTTTTGGTGAATGCCTACTTCTTAGGTTTGTTTTATTAAGTAATCTTAGTGCTTAACTAGGGCAAAGGCTTGTGAGTGAAAAAAATTCCTAAAGAAAATACCATATCTACTCAGATTAAGTAACAAGTTGGGAGCTACTGCGGAGATCTTGCCAAAAGATTTGCCTCTAGAATGTGCTTGTCTTTCAAGATGCCCGAGGTTTGCTCCGTATGTATCTGTGGAATAAATAGAATGGCAGTGGAGGTCAGACCAGGGAAGGGGATGAGGGTCCCAGCCCCTCTGAGTGCCCACACCACACACTTAGCTGCCCTTAAATCATGTCAGCAGTTGGAACACAGGGCCACCACTAGAGGAAACCTGTGTCGCTCCAGATAAAGACACTTGTTGAATGAATAAATTTTTTAATTGCAAGTAGGCAATGTACTATCTCCAAATGTAGATTGTCCCCAATCTTTCCTATTATCTACAACAGCTTCCATTTGGATAGCATTTTGAATTGATAAGCCTCTCTCACATATAGTTTAACTCTGATCAGGGTAAGTAGAACAAATGTTCTTGTCTGCATTTGACAAGTAAGGAAACTGATGTTTGGGAAGGCTAAGTAGCTTCTACCTGCCTGCAGCTTATAATTCTCCAAGCTGAGATTTGGATTCCATTCTTATTCCTCCCCAGTTCATTGCTATTCTCTGCCACTCTTTAGTGTCTTCTTGTTATTTGGTATTATGCTATGCAGAATTTAGCTGGACTGGAATCTCATGAGAATTGCAGAATTGATGTAGGCCAAATAATGTTAATAATGATAGCTAACATTTAATGAATGCTCGTTATATGCCAGGAACCATTCTAAGTATTTTCCATGTATTATTGCTTTGGATTCTTGCCAAAAACCCTCTGAGGGAAGCACTATTGTTATTCCCAATTTATAGATGCCAAGGCTGAGGAACAGAAAAGAATGGTAACTTGTCCAAATCACACACCCAGTTAGTGGGAGGCAGGGTATCAACCCAGTTATCTGCTTCCTTTACCTACCTCACCACTTTACTGCCCAGGCGAGCCAGGGAGCTGCCTTTCCCAGCTCTTCAGATGATACGTTTATTGACCTTGAAGAGCTCGGTAGCATCCAGACAGTGCTTCACAATGTATGTTTGAGTGTCCCCAAAACATGCTGAGGTCTAGAACTAGCCTCTGTATACAGGCAGTCATCACAAAATGGATGAATCTTAACTAGCCGATTTGCCTATATCAATGTAATAAAGCATGGTTGGGTAGGAAGTTACATTTGTTCAAACTTTATGCCTGAATAAACAGGCTGAAGGGTGCCACAGGGTGTCCACAAGCAGGCATCAAGATGATTCTAATCACGGACGCCTGGGTGGCTCAGATGGTTAAGCGTCTGCCTTCGGCTCAGGTCATGATCCCAGGGTCCTGGGATCGAGTCCCGCATCGGGCTCCCTGCTCCTTGGGAGCCTGCCTCTCCCTCTGCTTCTCTCTCTCTCTCTCTCTGTCTCTCATGAATAAATAAATAAAATCTTTAAAAAAAAAAAAAGATGATTCTAATCACTAGACATTTCTTCAATTCCAGTAGCCTGTATAATACGATTAAGTGATTTGTGACACACTGACCCGGGATCTCTCGTGTGGTAATGATAGTCCCCAAAAGCATACATGAAAAATACAGAAAAGAATTACAATATGGGTGAAGTCAGTAAAATATTATGACATGACATTAAGGCTGAAGATTCCAGGCATTTATCAGTGCACATGAGGAAAATACTAAACATAACCAAAGATTTTGACCGGCAATGCAGAGCTCACAGCGAACACTAAATTTGCTTCCAAGAAAGCATGGAGCCCATCAATATTTCAGTTAACAGAACAAAACCCAAAAGCAGTCACAACTGTTAGCATTAGAAGATTGGCAGCTTCAGAGCTTGGCAGTAGGGCACTAAGACACACCCACTGGGACAGGTACAAATCGGTGACGATGAGCTAAGGATCCAGCATGAAAGCCAGCAGAAATTTCAGGAGCATTTTTTATGAGGAAATAAATAATATGAGATTGCATTTCAGAATCTCCATAACAAGACCCTGAAATATAGCCTGAAGGGAGCACTGAAGGAATGGTTGCCACATCATGTTTCTCTTGGGGAAAGAGCATGCATGGGCAGAGTCACAGTGAGCTCTTTACCCTTCTGTTGTGCAGTGATGGGAAATGGGTCACTGTAAGGAAGGTAATTTCCTACAATAAAGCTGAAAAACAACATGAAATAATGGATCATAACCATGGGCTCCTGACAAAGGTTTGCTGGCCTGGTACAGTTAGAAGAAACTGAATTCTTTTTTTAAGCAAAGGCTTCTGACAACAAAATACTCAGCATGTGAACAGAATATGCTTCTCCAATTTTTTTTTTTTTTAATTTATTTGTCAGAGAGAGAGAGAGCACAACAGGCAGAGGGAGAAGCAGGCTCCCTACCGAGCAAGGAACCTGATGTGAGACTCGATCCCAGGACCCTGGGATCAAGATGGGCTGAAGGCAGAGGCTTAACTGAGCCACCCAGGCATCCTTATGCTTCTCCATTCTTAGGCATAAGGGGTGATGGCACAGGATAGGTTGAACGTAGAAGGGGGAATAGGAGAGATAAGAAGTTAATAGACTTGCAGATTCATTGGCATTCTTATATATAGTATATATAGGAGGGTGGGTGGCAAATCCTGCATATTGCTTGTGGTTGGGGGTGCAGTGGTGATGAGTCTTAATTATATAGCATTAAGAGAAGGTGAAGAAAAAATACCATATTTTTCCCCTTTTTCACCAAAGTTGTTAATCATAGGATTATTTGTAATTTCAGAAATTTGGAATGAAATGTCCAAACTTAGGAAGGTTTTAAAATAAGTTATGATGTGTCTATCCAACAGAAATGTACGTATTCACTAAAAACTATATTTAAAAAACCTTAATAGACTGGGAAAATTCTCACAATCTAGTACCTAAGTGAAAAAATTTTTCAAAATTTGGTATGAAAGTTATGTCAGTTTTTTGTTTTGTTTTGTTTTGTTTAAAGATTTTATTTATTTATTTGACAGAGAGAGACACAGCGAGAGAGGGAACACAAGCAGGGGGGAGTGGGAGAGGGAGAAGCAGGCTTCCCGCTGAGCAGGGAGCCCAATGCGGGGCTCGATCCCAGGACCCTGGGATCATGACCTGAGCCGAAGGCAGTCGCTTAACCAACTAAGCCACCCAAGCGCCCCTATTCCAGTTTTTTTTAAACATGCAAAGAAAAAACTGAAAAGGGAAAATTTTTCAAATGTTACCAGTTATTACTAAACTTGATATAAGAAAAGAGAGGGGTAATTAGTGACAATGAAGCAGCACAGCCACAGACTTAATTAAAATTTATATTTATACTAAGGAGCAGACCCTAGTAATAACCAGTCATCTAAAACTACAACAGAATATTTATTCAGTCAAAAAATGACCCCACTATGGGCTGTTCACTAAAAAAGGCACATGGGATTCAGAAATAAAAGTACTAGTCTCAGCTGGGGGAACTCAGGACTGGGGCAGGGGGTGGGGACCCCGAGAGAAAACGGGTTACCCACAATGCTCTGTGATTGCTGGGCCCAGGGTGTCGCATAGGAACACAGGAGAGGAGGAACACCCCAGGCACTGGGATTTGTGGAAGAGCTTCAGAAGGAGCTGACATCGACTTGATTCCTGAAGGATAAGTGAAAAAAAAAAAAAAAGTAGGGGAAGGTCCTTCAGTAGAGGGAATGAATGTATGAAGACAGAGCTGAGTGAGGGCAATAGCTCTCCAAAGTGAATCTAATAAGAAGAAATTCAGGGGAGGAAAGAAGAAAACTTGACTAAACCCGGTACTCTGGAGATGGAGAAGCAGAGAAAAATGGAAACGATGTTAGGAATTCTGGAGGAATTTAGAATGTCTTTTAGGTATCTCTCTTGGACATGTGATGGGTGGTGGCATCACCGGCTAACACAGGAAACAGAGATGAAAGAGCAGGTTCGCAGAGAAAATTCTAGAGATATCCATTAGTAAGGTAAATGATACACAGTGCTTGAGTATAATCATTTATTCTACAAGTTTTTATTGAACACTTCTGTCAAGGACTGTTCTAGGTGCCGAATACGCTCTAGTGAGTCAGGCAGACAAGGCCTCTGCTCTCATAATGCCCCATGTTTGCCTGGGAGACAGACCACAAACAAACAAGAAAATGTCCAAAGTGATACATGCTATAAAGAAAATTATAGCACTCGTGGATACCACGAGAGGAAGTAATGCAGTTATTTAGATTGGGTGTCAGGAAAGGCCCCTTGGAGGGGCTCAGGAAAGATTAGGGATAGGACAGCAGTGAGGTAGCATTCACTGACTGAATCCTTTCTTTGTGCCAAGTGGATTATTTCATCAAATCCACAGTATAATCTCATAGGTAGGTGGTGTTGAAGGGCAGAAACTTGCCAGAGTCAAACACAACTCTGCCTCCAGCCACACTCTTTTCTTTTTTTAAAATTTAAATCCAATTAGCCAAGGGGCGCCTGGGTGGCTCAGTCAGTTAAACATCTGCCTTAGGCGCAGGTCATGATCCCGGGGTCCTGGAATCGAGCCCCACATGGGGCTCCCTGCTCTGCGGGAAGCCTGCTTCTCCCTCTGCCTGCCGCTCCCCCTGCTTGTGCTCTCTCTCTCTCTGACAAATAAATAAAAATCTTTAAAAAAATGGTTTAAATTCAATTAACCAACATATATTACATCATTAGTTTCAGACGTAGAGTTCAGTAATTCACCAGTTATATATAGCACCCAGTGCTCATCACTCCTCTTAATGCCCATCACCCAGTTACCCCATCCCCCCACCCACCTCCTTTTCCACAACCCTCGGTTTGTTTCCTAGAGTCTCTCATGGTTTGTCTCCCTCTCTGATTTCTTCCCCTTCAGTGTTCCCTCCCTTCCCCTATGATCCTCTGCGTCCAGCCACACTCTTAAACACAAGTATTTTTGTGTGTACCAAGTTGGGCCTTGAGAGGTAAAGGATGAAACTATGGGAAGGAATACAATCACCCAAGGACAGGAAAGCATGAGGAAAAGGGGGGAGGGGGGCTGAAAACTGAAACCTGGGGAATGCCAACATTGAGGGGGTGGGAGAGAAGCTCTGAGGACAAACACCTCAGCCATGTGGCCTGACAGCCATGAGACAAGTCAGCGTCACGAGGAAACGGATGGTCAGCAGTGTCCCATTGTCCACATGACCTAGAAAGGACAACAACAACGCAAAACATCCATTAGATTTAGCAACCAGACAATTAGTGGTGACCTTGGCAAGACAGGTTTCAGTGAAGTAGTGAGGGAGGCCAGATGGCAGGGTTGATAAGGGAAGATTTCTTTTTCCAAGAGATACGGGATAGAGGCAGCGCACCTTGCTATGGGGGGTTTGGTTTGGTTTAAAGAAGGGTGAGCCTTTTTAGAGGAAGGTTGAGGGTAAGGGATAGAGAGGCAATAACTGATGTAGCAAAGTCCTTATAGGGACAAGGAAGGAGAGTAAACAGAGCACAGGTGGAGGACTAGGTCTTAGTAGGAAGAGGTGCCTTTCTTAGATAGCAGGTGTGGGGATTTCCTTTCTCTGAAGTAGACCTTATTGTCATCTGGTCAAGGTGAAGACCCCAGGGCGGGGGTGGGGGCGGGGGTGGGGAGCGGTAGTCTTTAAAGGAGTTTTCCTGAAGGTTCCACTTTGAGATAGGGCTTGTGGATGCTAAGGGCCTGTATACAAGACTCCCAGTAGCCCTGAGGTTCCTGTGAGTTTGGAAGCCTTGCGTTTGTGGCAGCGGCCTATGCACAGCTGTGAGATTTCCTACAGCCAGGCTGGCAGCCGGGCCAGGCGGGGAGCTGGGCTGAGCTGTGTGGCAGAAGCTGCTGGGGCAGCACCTGTTCCGGGAGGATCACTTGAGTCTTTCATCTGGCTTCTCTTGGACCATCCTGAATTCAGGGACTCTTCCACAACCAGAACTAAACAAATTTGCACTGCAAGAATTTTTCTTCAAATTCGTCACTGAAAGAAAACCCCTAATCCATGCCATCTGAATGTAAAATGTGTATTAAAATAGAAAAGTCGTAGGGTTCCAGGATCTTTGGAGCTAAATGATCAGTGAAATAGTTGGACTATTCCTTGGATTGTTCTATTCCAGTGCAAACATTGTTACAACTACTGCCTAGTTTGATTCAATTAGGTCCTTTTAAAAAGTTAAAACACACAGCTTCCCTGGGCATGTAATTGTGGAACATTTTGTTGTTATACTGTATGCAGTCACTTAAAGATAAGACATCTTTCTCCTTGCAGAGAATTTCGTTGCCAACTACATGCTGTTCAAAACAGAGGATGTAATCAAAAGGGTACTTGGCATGGCTCCAGAAAGCTATCTGGATTAGTCTATAACTGGCTGCCATAGTTTCCAGTCCATTTCTGATCCATGACTTATTGCTTCATAACTGACAATTTCAAAGGTTTACCAGGATGGCTCACAAGAGCTCAATCATAACTTTTTAGCTCATTCTGAAGTGTGTTTCATTAGTGTACATTTTTCGTTATTTAAGATAACAAAATAAGATAACTAAAGACTGTTTTTACCGTCATTTCTCCCCCCATTTTCTACCAACAGTAGAAAATGGTGGAGTGAATATTTACTAAAAGTATAAAATTGTAGCAGGAATACTTCCGGTAGCTGATAGTTTCCACTCCTTAAGTCAGTAGCAATTTGTATTGTAGATAAAGGATTCGACAGTTTATTTTCAAACTTCACGTGGAGCACCTGAAACTTTTTTAAAAAAATAGCTGACTAACCTGGTTTTCTGGCAGTCTGGTTCAAAGACATTTAAAAAGAAATGAGATTTCAGAAATTTTACTGTTTGAATAATTCAGAAATTCTCTTTTGAAATATTTTGAAATATTTCTTTCTCTTTTTTTTAAGATTTTATTTATTTATTTGAGAGAGAGAATGAGACAGAGAGAGCATGAGAGGGGGAGGAGCAGAGGGAGAAACAGACTCCCTGCTGAGCAGTGAGTCAGATGCAGGACTCGATCCCAGGACTCCAGGATCATGACCTGAGCTGAAGACAGTCGCTTAACCAACTGAGCCACCCAGGCGCCCCTATTTTGAAATATTTCAATTCCTCTCACCAAACTTGAAATGTGTGACATTAATCACATCGTTGAATTACATCAAATGTTGTCAAAATGACTTTCTCTAAAGTCCACCAAGCACTTTAGAAGCAAAACACAGAATAGCAGGACACCCTAAGTCCTGAACTAGCATTGTTGTCATCTTATGAGTGAGGCTTTGGAGCCCAGTAAAATGATGTGGACACCACCTTCTCAGGTATTTCTAGAAGAGCCAGCACCTTTCCTCCCTCTTCCCTGCAGGGATCAGTTAATTTTCTGATTATAAGCCTGCCTCATGTTATTGACTAAAAATACCTTAAAATTCTTCAATTTTCATATTTCACTTCCTCATAATACCTACTTTTTTAAAAGTGCATGCAGATTTTAATGCTTTTCCACGGTATGTAAATCTGTTTAATGTGGGTTCCTCGCGGTTTGACCTTAAGATTTTCAAGTCATTTTCCTCCAGGGCAGTGGCTGTAATACTTTGACTCTTTAAATCATTTGATTGTTGATTGTGGCCAGGTAGTCATTTCATTGTTGAAATCAGGAAGGATTAACATAAAATCCAAGAATGACTAGTATCCAACTCCAGAAGAATGTCAGCCAAACTGATTAGATGATTTCAAGTGACTTGAATTCAGGTGCAGTGGCCGTAATACTTTGACTCTTTAAATCATTTGTTGATTGTGGCCAGGTAATCATTTCATTGATGAAATCAGGAAGGATTAACATAAAATCCAAGAACGACTATTATCCAACTCCAGAAGAATGTCAGCCAAACTGATTAGATGATTTCAAGTGACTTGAATTCAGGAAAACTATGATGAGTTATAACGGCACTAGCTGTGGCATAGTTTTAAAATTTGTGTTACGGTGGTTGTGATGGTGGCGATTCTGAAACTGAAAAATGGAAACTATCAAGAAATAGGAATATGGTACAGCCCCTGATCTCCGAGTGAAACTGAAAAGGGGGTGGAAACTCCGTGAGTGGGGGCCATCGGGGCCAGGCTGTCAGGTTTAGTCGAGGGAGGGAGGGAGGCAGGGAGGAAACGCTCGCTGGGGGAAGGAGTGGGGCGCTAGACAGTCCCGGAGAGCAGGGGAGGGCGGGGAGGGAGGGGAGCGGCGGAGCGCCGAGCCGAGGGGAAGGAGGGAGGGAGAGTGGGAAAGGAGCGGAGGAGTAGACGGAGCGCAGAGGTTAACCTTGCTCGGCTCCCGGCGGGCGGCGCAGCCCGGCCGGCGCACGCCCAGCAGCCCCCTCCCCGCCCCCCAAGCGCGGGACGGCGGCGGACCCATGTCGCGCCCGCGGCGGGTCCCGGGACCCCAGCGGGCGTCCCGCGCCGGGCGTCTCGAGTCTCCGGGAGCCTGAGCTGCGGGTCACGCGGGAGTGGCGGTGGCGAGCCCGCTGGTCGTTATGAGGACGGATCTAAAATGACCAGCAAACGGAAACCCTTCCCGACGCAGCTCAGGCGGTCCATCAGTGAGCAGTTGCGGGATTCCACGGCCAGAGCCTGGGATCTGCTGTGGAAAAACGTCCGGGAGAGACGGCTGGCAGGTCGGTGCCCGCGAGACTCCGGGGCCGCGGGGCAGGAAGAGGCGCCGGCGGCGTGGCCCGCCCGGCCCACCGCCCGCCGCCGCGTGGGTTCCCCCGCACGGGCTTTTCCGAGTCAAGGGTTGGGCCGAGCCGGCCGCGCTCACCCGCTCCCGGCCCGGCCCGAGCGCCCGCGCCGCCCGGTGGGTGTGGGCTCCACCCGGCGCGCGCGCTGACAGCCCAGCGGGGCGCTACACGCGGGGCCGAGAGCCGCCGCCGGGCTTACCTGGCGAGTCCGCCTTCGGGCGTTCGCCCCGCCCGGCTGGCCCCTGCTCCGCCGCCTTCCACCCAGGGAATGAATGAGTGCCCAGCCCAGGGGGCCCTCCACGAGGGCTGCCTCTCTTCCAACGTCGCCTTTTCCACGCGGGGCACCTCCACTGCGTGTCGGGGTGGAGGCGGGGGGGACAAAGCGAGGGAGAATATGCAAAGTTCTGGGAGACCAGATGTTTGGGGGGTAGAGGGGCAGGATTTGGGGAGACAGGTGGACAGCTGTTGGTGCAAGTAGGTGGCTGCCCACAATCTCTGCCCTGCTGTGAATCGGGCTGTCCTGGCTTTGGGATTCAGAAGAGGGGCCTCCCTTTTGGAATCTATTGCCCAGGAACTCGAGGAAGAGAAGAGGTGATTATTCTGAGCTAGGGGGTCCTTAAGAATCCTTGCTTGGGTCAGAACGCCAGCCTCCTTAGCACCTCCCCCAGCCTCCCCACGCTGTAACCTTACTTCTGTGCTTGCTCCATGGAACCATCTCCTTGTAGGGCCACGGATGCAGTGAGTGGTCTGAGCCTTCTCAGAGCCCTCATTCAGAGCTGTAGGTCGACTTAGTCACTGCATCATACCTGCCCCAATAAGGGAAAGCCGCCCTACGCACAGTTGCAGAGCAGTGGAGGGTTTAGGAGTAGGAGGTTTAGGATCACTTTTCCCAAGGGCTGGCTGCTAAGAAGATGTTTCAGGGGTTGGGGAAGTGTGGTTGGAAGGGTCCCAGTCTCTGGACCTTGTTGCCTCCTGTCTCTCAGTAATATCTCCTGAGTTGGTCAGTGACCACAAGGATGGAAGAGAGTTCTAGAGAAGAAGAAGGTATGAAGTCTAGACAGAGGGAAGGGATGCCAAGGGTGAGATGGGAGATTTAACCTTCTCTGGGCTCCTCCCCTTTTCCTTAAAGTGAACTGTAAACTAGTCTGCTGGATGTTCTGCCCCTACACTCCTGCAGCCACCTCTCTCCATCAGCCTGAGGGCATTCTGGAGTAGGTGCCCAGAGTTTGTATATCCTTGATCCTTGGGTCCTTATCACTCTAACTGGTCAAATCAGATATAGGGATCACCGATGATATCAACACTCAATGTTGTCAGCATAAAATGTTCATCCCATGTTTCCTGTCCAACAGAGTGGCCCCGTTTAGTAAGCACCCAAGAAAGAAACAGACTTTTCGGTCTGGACCCAGAAATAAGCTGTGGTAACTAGTAGGTTTGACGGTTGATTTTTAAAGACCTGTAAGTACATTGCAGACCTCAATTAATAACCATTAGTAACTTTCCCTGTTACCGTGCTAAATTGTATAATCTACATGATGGATGGTGTCAGAGAAATTTTTGTGGTCTAGTAAATGTTTGTTGCTTCATAACTTCAGAATGCTCACTGCAAATGTCTCTTTCATAGCTTCTGTTATTTAAGTTTGTTAAGTTTGTTAAGTTTGTTAAATCAATGGATCTTCAGGAAACAAGTCTTTCCAGGAGGGCTGCCAAGGCTGTGCTGGGTTTTTATAGAAGCTGAGGCCAAAGATGACTGCAGCCCTGTCTTTTTCAAAAAGAGATCTGGGAAGGAAGAGAGTGAAATGTAAAGACTGAAAACCATGAAGGCTGTCCAAGAAAGTCATCTATTCACACGAACTTTAGGCATTGCAGTTCAGTTAAGGTGGTGGAGAGAAAAAGTTTTGATTCTGGGAAAAAAACCAGTGGTAGAGATTTTAAGATCATGAGTATAGGGATATTAAGGCTAGAAGTGGCTTCAGAATGGTAAGTTCTCCAGAGTAGTGCAATTATTTTTTTAAATAGTGGTATGAGGTTTTAAAATGTTTAATCAGAATATTAATATCTGCTTACCCATAATCTGCTTACCACTCTGCTAACAGTGGATGCCAGTGGGTTATTCAACTAGCACCAAACAATCCTCTGTGAAGCAGACTTCAGCTTCTGCTTCTCGAAGCAAGCTGGGATGCTTGCCACAAAACCAAGCCAACTCCATGAAGGAGCTTTTAGATGCAAATTGATTTTCTTGGGTTTTCTTGCTAAGGTAACTGAAATATGGAACTTTGGCCATGAGACACTGAAATACTTAAGTTATTAATGTTGGCATCAATTCTAGGTGAAAGTGTTCTTCATTTGTAAAAGTGTTCTTCATATGGTTCTGCTCACAATATCAGAATAACCAACTATTGAATGTACCCCCAGAGAGGATCCACCCTGCCAAAACATGATAGTGGCCTTTTTTTTTTTTAGGGTTTTTTTTTTCTATCAGATAAAAGTTGTGTGCTGGGATTTCTTTAATTTCCCTAAAATTTTCTTCTTATTACCTTTAGTCAATAGGACAGTGTTCAGAGTGCCTTATAACAAACTCACATTTATTGTCTAGAGCATTCTGAAGGTGTTTGAGTCTCCCTTTTACTCCTTTACACCCGAAGGAAGGAAATCCTCATTCTAACTCACTCTTACTTCTCTTCATGAAAGCCTGTCTTGTCAATGAGACAGAAAGACAAAAAATAGAACTGTGTAACGATACTGAAGCCTGTAGATTTCTGTGCTGTGGGGCCACATTTAGGAAGGAAGGGATTATATATAATCAGAAAAAGCACTTCTTAACACATGTCACAACACAGGTAATGAAACCAATAGAAGGACAAGATGTGAATGGTGTTCACATATGTCCATTTTATTACAAAATTTAAAAAGGGGTAAGCTAAAGAAGGACTGATACTGGGAGCTTTTCTTGGGCCTCCAATTTTATAGTAGCTGCTAGATTTTCGTCAGATTGTGGCAGTTTTGCCAATGCATACTTCTTAATTTTCCAAAACCCTAAACCCCATAGGGGTCAGCAAGGGTCTTTCTCACCTGCTATCTCAATATTGATTATTCTAATAATGGTGGTGATTATTATTTATTCCCAAGCTGACAAAGTTAGTGTTCAAGGCAGGATTCTAATGCAGTTTGTCAGAAGTCAAAGGCCAGCTGTGCGCATTTTGTCTGATACAACACTTTATGGAGACACATGGACCTCAAATCCTTTCTCCAAGGCTGTCCCTTGTAGTTATTTTTTTTTTTTAAAGATTTTTATTTATTTATTTATTTATTTGAGAGAGAGAGTGAGAGAGAGAGAACACAAGAGGGGGGAGCGGGAGAGGGAGAAGCAGACTCCCCGCTGAGCAGGTAGCCCGATGCGGGACTCGATCCCGGGACTCCAGGATCATGACCTGAGCCGAAGGCAGTCGCTTAACCAACTGAGCCACCCAGGCGCCCCCTTGTAGTTATTTTAAAAAAGAATAACAAAGTTAACTGGAAAAATTGCTCTTTTTTTTTTTTTAACTCTTGGAGTGACAAAAATAGCCCTACATCTAAAATTATTGGCCCCCTAGTCCTCCTGTTGGACTGGTTAGTGTATGGGCTCATGGAGATTTGAAACGGCCATACCTCTAGCTTGTCGCGGGCCCCGATGTGGTGTGCCTTGCCCACCACCATCACTATAAGAAGCCAAGGGCTGCAAGAATGAGATGCTGTCATAAAGCCTAAACGTAGGTTTCTTCAAGGTGGGTGAGTGACAGCTTCTTTTGGCTTCCCCAGATCTCCAATCAGCCACCACTGATGACAGTTCTTAACTTTTATAGCATCATTAAGTTCTGTAGGTAGCAGCATACCCTTCAGCTTTCAGTGTTTGTAAGCAGCTTGAACTACTTTTCAAATGTGAAGGTCTGAGAAAATCCAAATGAGTTTTCTAAAGCTTTCTGCTCCTTTATTTTAAAACCCCACTCTATTTTAATGGAAATGTAATCCATATGTTTGATTCCTTTATACTCACATAACAGTGTTTAGGTAGCTTGTGAACTAATTGATGTCCAAGTCTTTTGATCTCTTTTATAGTCTCATTTTAAATCATTTCTCTTAGACACAGGAAGTTCTATTGCTGCCAAGAATAAACTAACTTACACACTGAAAAGTTTGAGTTTTGATTAGAAACACTAATTCCACCAAATTTCAGTGAGTTCTAGTCATGTTAAAACAGGTTCACTCATTCTCAGAGTCAACAGTAGCATCCTGTGATGTGATGTAAACATGAGATTGGGACTTTAATGCAGAGTGGGATCAAGAATAGAACATGGGCCATAAAAGAGTTCCTTATTAAAATCTAAATGTGTTCCTTGATATCAAAAAGTACAGGATGATGCTAGCTGATATTTTTCATCTGTTTTATATCAGAGTCCTTCCTTTTTATTATCACTTGCCTGTGAGGAACAGGCCATCCTACCCTGTCAGTCTTTTTTTTTTTTTTTTTAACATCTCTTGAAAGGAGAATATATTTAGATGTGATTTATATTAACAGTGACAAAAAAAATCTAAGTACACAGTTAAGATCAGAGAGAAGGAAAGCATATCACTTATATCAGGGTTCTTAGCTACACATAGAATCATCTGGAGCCTTTCACAAATATCAGTGCCCTGGCTGCCTCTTAGAGATTCTGATTCCGTTTAGATAAGGCCTGGGGATCAGCATTTTTTTCAAGCTCCACAGAGGGTTCCACTGAGTAGCCTGGGCTGGGAGCCACTGACTTACATTAACTACTCGCCCAAGTCTGTGTCTAGCACAAGGTCATACTCTAGGCCCCTAGGGAGAGGTTTGCTTAAGCAGAGTTGGAATGAGCTTGTTATTTTATAGGGGAACAAAAGGTTTGGGACTTGTTGCCAGGGCAAGAAATTTGGATTTGGTTCTACATATGATAAGGAAGCAAAGGATTTTAAGCAGAGGAGTGGCAGGGCCCTATTAAATTGCCACCAGAGTGGTCTACGTGAGATAAACAGTGACAGGGACGAGGGTCATAGTGTTGGAGAGAAAGGGATAGATTTGGTATATGTCTTGAAAGGAGAGAGACTGATGTGCTGGAGGTGAGGGGGGAATCAAGAACTCCTGGGTTCAGGGACGCCTGAGTGGCTCAGTCGGTGAAGCATCTGACTTCAGCTCAGGTCATGATCTTGGGGTCCTGGGAACGAGTCCCACATTGAGCCCTGCATGGAGCCAAGCATCAGGTTCCACACTCAGCAGGGAGTCTGCCCCTCCCCCCACTCGTGCTCACTCTCTCTCTCTCTCTAAATAAATAAAATCTTAAAGAAGAAAAAAAGAACTCCTGGGTTTGTAGTGCTGTAGGCTGAGAGGGGGACCACTGGCCAGATTTGCATGTTGCAGTTGCAAAAGGAAGATTTTTTTGGTTTTGGGTTTTTTGGCATAAGACAGATGAGAAGAGCAGTAAGTAAGAGTTCTGCTTGAGCCAGACTAGACCAAAACGCCTCTTAGACACCCCAAAGTAAAAGTCAAAGAGTTGGATACACAAGTACAGGTTTGGAAGAAAAGTCAAAGCCAGATAAATCCGGAAGTGACTGGCATGTAACTACTATAGAATAAAGCCTTAGGGCTAGATGGGGTTACGTAGGAAAAAGATATAAATAAGAGGAGCGGCCACGGGCAGAATCCTAGGGGATCCTTTATTTAGAGCACACTGTTGGGGGGCATCTGGGTAGCTCAGTGGGTTAAGCATCTGCCTTCTGCTCAGGTCATGATCCCGGGGTCCTGAGATGAGCCCCGAATCCGAATCTGGCTCCTTGCTCAGCAGGGAGCCTGCTTGTTCCTCTCCCTCTGCCGCTCCCCCTGCTTGTGCTCTCTCTCTCTCTCTCCCCCCCCTGTCAAATAAATAAATAAAATCTTTTTTTTTTAAGATTTTATTTATTTATTTGAGAGAGAGAATGACATAGAGATAGCATGAGAGGGGGGAGGGTCAGAGGGAGAAGCAGACTCCCTGCTGAGCAGGGAGCCTGATGTGGCACTCGATCCCGGGACTCCAGGATCATGACCTGAGCCGAAGGCAGTCGCTTAACCAACTGAGCCACCCAGGCGCCCCAATAAATAAAATCTTTAAAAAAATAAAGCACACTATTTGGATGTGAGCTCTTTATATATATATACGTGTGCTAAATTTCTGGGGAATTAGAAAAAGCAATACTGTTTCTAAATTCAGCGTTCTTATAGCAGAAGAATAGTAATACTATATTGAATAATCTTTTATGACAGGTTTATTTGGTTCCAGAACTGTTGATGAATAAAAATTAATATAAAAATATGGCTCACTAATGAAATATACCTTTTTTAAAATTTAGATATGTCATTGCAAAGTAAAAATTGAAAATTTCAAATAACATTTGCAGGGAAGACTGCTCAAGTTTGCCCTCATACACAAAAAATAAAAATATGATTAATTAAATAAAAGTGGTTTAGCAGGAATACTTCTATGGTTATTATAACTTGTGCCCACCCCCATAATGAGGTAAAACTTTATATTGGAAAGATGGCTTCTCCAGTGTCATGATCTCCAGAAATAGTCTAATCAAACAATGCTTAACTTGTAAGAAAAGTTCTGTATATTGAAGTTTCCAGGATCACATCCATTTACTGACATTTATCAGTTATGGTTTGTCCATAATAAAGTTGACCAAAGGGAAATTTCTCAGAGAAAAATAGATAATGCCTTAAATTTTTCATTTGTAAGGAGAGTAACTTAAACTTGGCCTAACCTATCCATAGCATACTGGCTCACCTTTAGAAGCAACACATTTCCTCCCAGAATTGGAGCAAGGAAATGATCATGTTCATTAATTGCTGGTGGTTGCTCTGAATAAGACACACAAGCCCCACTAGTTGACTGGAATTCCTTCTAGAAGACCATGTGGTACAATTTTTGTGACTCAACAACTTGATCATTTAGATATGAAGCACATATCTAATGAAATTAATATATATGCCTTCGTTGTGTTTTTTAAATCTTGTGTTGAACAAAACAACTTATAAAGAAAAATTTGCTAGAAGACCTTGTAGTTTACTGGGAGTTTATCCAACGGTATATTTCTATTCTGTTCTTTTGCAAGTTTAGTGATGTTGCAAAATGAAAACAAAAGTGGTTTGAAAAGTGTTACAACATTCCCGGGCTTTTTTCAGAATCCTTGGATGTTTAGTCCTAAAACAGTCGAGCTGAAGAACGAACATTTTTGTCATGTTTGTAGTTAGTCAATAAGTATTTATTGAGCCATGAAATAGCATCCTTGTCAAACATGTTCGGACTGTAGTGCAGGATATTAATTTAGTACTGTGGTTTTTATCCTGGCAAAGCACATGAATTTTATTATGCTGCTCAAATCACTTAACTCATCTATTTAACCAGAAATAGAGCAATCTTCCAGAAATTGCAAAAGGACAGTATAGAATGTGCCATAACTACACTATTACTGTATTTGCAAATCTGCTGTGTCAAGCCATTTTGTATTCTCAGACAATTTCCTTAGTAACGTCTTCATCCAAAATGAAATTTTCAGATTCTTATGGTTCTGTCATTTTGTGTAATAGAGCGTATTTTACTTATATTCCATCATGGCAGACTGTGTTTGGTGAATACTTTTCTTTCTCCTTCCTATATAGGAAATTAAATGAATACAAGAGGTAATTGTTTTAGAATCCCATGAAAATTAATACATTTACTAGCAATGACATTAAGTCGGAAAGTCTTATCAGATGCTTCTTATTCTCTTTCCATCAGATAAATTGGAAATATTTCCAGGTTCCTTGAAGGATCTTTGAAAGCATTTTCTATTGAAATGTGATATTTATCTACTGAATCATGTCCTAAAAGTACAAATACTTAACAGTATAAGTTACATTAATGTACCGCCACATGGGGATATAGGCATTGTTGCGATGACACATAAGGAAGGCAAGGCACTCTTTCCCCCCTTTGCCTGACAGTGAGTTGCATTCATCCCAGAACTCTTCAAAGATTTTATTTATTTGTCAGAGAGAGAGAGAGAGAGCACAAGCAGGAGGGAGTGGCCGACAGAGGGAGAAGCAGATTCCCTGCTGAGCAGGGAACCCGAGGCAGGGCTCAATCCCAGGGTTCTGGGATCATGACCTGAGCTGAAGGCAGACGCTTAACTGACTGAGCCATCCAGGCACCCCCAACCCAGAACTCTTCAAAAACAATGATAGATTGCACCTTTCCTAGCCATGAGGAGTTGTCCCCATGGTCTTGGAAATAAATTACATCTTTATTTTAGTCCCAAGAAAAGACTTCATAAGCAATAGACAGAAAAGACGAGCAATTGTTAAAGTAAAAACAACAACAATAAAACTTTCACGTATTTCAATATAGGCTGTTTTATTCTTTCTGGAAAGAAAGAAGAGAGGCTTTGTGCCAAGGGTTTGATTTTTTTTTTTTTTAAGATTTTATTTATTTATTTGACAGAGAGAGACACAGCGAGAGAGGGAATACAAGCAGTGGGAGAGGGAGAAGCAGGCTTCCCATGGAGCAGGAAGCCTGATGCGGGGCTCGATCCCAGGACCTGGAATCATGACCTGAGCCGAAGGCAGACGCTTAATGACTGAGCCACCCAGGCGCCCCAAGTGTTTGATTTTTTGTTCTGAAATCTAAATCAAAGCAATAATGACAAATGAAAAAGAGCAGTCTTAACCTTTAGCATAGAAGTAGAAAAGGGATTGAAGTTATTTGAGATGTCATGTGTATAAAATCACAGCTGTGTGAAGGTGATCAGCATCTGTGAAATTAGCATCACTTCAGACATAATGTTGATACACAGATTTGCCGCAGCTATGGCTACAGCATTAGGAGCATAGATCGCGTGTCGTTTTACTTTTGGCGCATAATGTAGTGGAGGGCACGATTCATGGTATTTGGGCATGATGGGAGGTTATTGGCATGGCATCATGATCTAGTGGTTAAGAGCAGCTACTGGAGCCCAAAACTACATGGGTTTGAATCCTGCCTTCACTACTTAAGCAGTGGGTCTTTGGGAAAGATAAGTAATCTCGATGTTCCTTAGTTTCCTCATCTTTAAAAAGGAGGAAGAGCATAGTACTTAGCTCATAGGGTTGTGATGAGGATTAAATGGGTTAATATTTTCAACCCCTTAATAAACATTGTATGAGAGTTTATATAGATAGATACACACCCCCTCCACTGACCCCTGCACAGTCAGAATTCCAGGTATAACTTTTGACTCCCCCCAAAACTTGCCTACTAATAGCCTATTGTTGACCAGACTAATAACATAAACAGTTAACATATATGTTGTGTGTTATATATATTATATACCGTATTCTTACAATAATGTAAGCTAGAGAAAAGAAAATGTTATTAAGAATAGCATAAGGAGGGACACCTGGGTGGCTCAGTTGGTTAAGCAGCTGCCTGTGGCTCAGGTCAAGATCCCAGGGTCCTGGGATCAAGTCCTGCATCAGGCTCCTTGCTCAGCGGGGAGCCTGCTTCTCCCTCTCCCACTCCCCCTGCTTGTGCTCTCTCTCTGACAAATAAATAAAATCTTTAAAAAAAAAAAAAGAATATCATAAGAAAGAGAAAATACATTTACAGTACTGCACTGTATTTTGGGGGAAAAAAAATCCACATGCACAATGGGCCTGCACAGTTCAAACCTGTGTGGTTCAAAGGTCAACTGTACATGTACATGCAAGCGAAGAAAAGAGCAACAGAGACGTATTTCCTGGTAAAGGAGATGCTTTTAGCTCCAACCCTAACCCACTCACCCCTTCATACCTGGATTCATCAGCCTTTTCCCATCTCTAATGAACCCGTTCTAGATCCCATGTTCAGGGATTTCCAAGTGCTAAGACATTAGCCTCACTCTCTTTGTCCTGAATGAGATTTAAAAAAAAAAAAATCATATACTACATATGTTGTGAGCATGGTTGACAGCATCTTGTGTAATCCACTGGTGTTATTAGCATGAATCATTCATTATATTAACGCTTTGTCTTTCTGAAAGATCATCAGTTAAGGTTTGTTCATCAAAATCACCATCGGCTTTAGAGCTATGCAACCACGAATTCATTCCCATGCCCTTGGCCTAAATGGAATTTGATGGAGACCTAATTAAAATGAGAGAAGTTAGACTAGATAATCTCTAAGGACCCATTTAGCTTTAAAGATCAATGAGTCTGTAAAACTAGACCATGCGTCTAAAGGAAACTTAATGCCCTAAGTCTTTGAGTTCCTTTTCTGTGTTAGATTTTCTAGGATGCTCTGAGAGGGGAGAGGGCAGAAGCCCAGAAGCATACCCCAGGATGCCTGCCAGTGCCATTCTCCATGCGGGTCTGCTTACATAGCCTCCATCAAGAGCAACAGCTTATAATTGGTACTTTCTATAATTGGAGCTACCCCTGCCAGAACTGGAGATGGAAGAAGGATGGCGGCCAGCTGGGAGTCCTGCGCCTGCAAACATCTGTAGAACCCCGACAGCCCCTGTACCACGCACAGGCAGGGCCCCAGCTTAGAAGGCCTCCGTCCTTGGTTTAATGCTCCTCTCTTGCAATTTTGAAAGTATTAACAATTGCTGAATGGAGGGCCCCCATTTTCATCTTGCAGTGTGCCTGGCAAATGATGTAGCTGGTCCTACATTCTGGGAAAGCCAGGCTCCTGTAGCATCATGCCTTGATTTGTGGGTTCACCTTCATTGGTGGTTTGGTGGTGTTTGAGTAAGATAAAAGGGATGCATAGAATCATAGGATATTAGATTTGGAAGGGACCTTGGAAGCCTTCCTTTGAGCATCTGCAGTCTATAATCCATGTGCTCTGTGCCCCATGCTCTTGGGGAAGGTGATCTCCCGAGAGAAAGTATGTTTGTTTTATTTTATTGTTTATTGATTCTGACAGCATCATTATGAAATAAAGCAATAACATTACCCCTGGTGTTTACACAGTTAAAATGATTATATTTTAGTTATTACATACATTGAAGGAAATATTTTAATGAGTTTTTTTTAAGGTAGTGCAGTGCCTAGGTGTGGAATAGGAAATTGGGACAAACTATGGAACTCTTGGTAATCTAGATCTTCAGATCCGAGGCTTGTTTTGAAAACTTCTTAATTAAGCTTTTTCTTAATTAAAAATTTATTTGCAATACCCATAATAGATTAATTCATTAAGCCACTGCTATTAAAACCATTAAGGCTATTTCCTGTGTAGGTTCATCTAGGGCTACTTACTCAGAAAAAGAAATTAGGAGAGGTAGTAATAGAACCTATCATTTATCACCAGGAATTTTCAGCCCGTATCTACTATCATTGTTTTGTCATTATGTCCATCTGTCTCTGTGAAAAACACTAAAGCTGACTAGAGTCTAGTCTCATAAAAGTGCACAGGTTAAATCCCTCTTTGCTGACGGAAGCTATACATACAACTCCCGTTTAATGATGTTTTTTAAAAAGGACATCTTTCTTTGTTTGAAATTAAGTTGATTATTTAATGCAAAGTATTTCTGCGATTGACTAAAAAAGAGTGCATTTTCATTTGCTCTTAAGTTACTTCAAAGAAGAGTGTGTTTGCGGTGTTCTGAGTAGTAAATAAGTAGGCAGATACTGTCCCTCCTCAGTGGTTTCAAGACCATGTTGTAGGAAAGGAGACCTGCTGACCGCACGGTCCTTGTTCTAAGGTGGGCACAGGTGCTATTCCACAAGGAGAGTCAAGCGCCTTGGGAAGCTCCTTCTGTATGTTTCACTCTAAACATATGAGAAGTGTGAGAGATATAAACAGCTTTATCAAAGAGACCGAACGAGCTTGACTTTCCAGATTAAAAAATCTACAGGAGTGAATTAAACCTTCCTAGCACAGTCATCAGAATTCAGAAATTCAAACACTATCACTCTGGACAGAGTCTCCTATATCAATACTCGAATATAATGATTTACGCAAGTGTCTGTATTCACACCTAAGCCACAGCCTCCTCCAAGGAAGAGATAGTGTCTTATTCACTGTGGATAGTCCAGTTGCCTTCACAGAGTAGCTGGGACAAGGAACGTGCACAATGAATGTCTGTTGAGTGAATGAATTAATGATAATTATAATAGTAACAGCAAACCTGCGCTGGACCCCATTGTGTTCGAGGCTTTATACTAAAGACTTCATGCATTTTCTCATTCGATGCCCAGGCTGCAAGGTAAGGACTACCAGCCTCCCTGTTAGCACACACAGCAGCTTGCAGTTAGCCCTTCGGAAAGGGCTTCTTCTCTGGGCCCATGAATTAGAAAATGTGCCTCCTCTGACATAATGCAGCCCCAACGGCATGCAGCCAAGGGAGTGTACCCTGGGCTGAATTTCAGCCTGCGTGGCCCCCCTTGGCTGCTTGCTCTGTGTAAGGCACAGCCTACACGGTTGTACACGGGGGCCCAGCCTACTAACATTATCCCCAGCTTATGCAAGAGGAAACTAAGGCTTGGAAAAGTTAAGTAACTTGTACCCTGAAGACTCGAGGCGTCACAGTGTAGCGCTTAGGAAGGGGTCACTGTTCAGGGGTGTCATTGTGACAATATGGAACCATTTTCAGATTACCACAGGTGTTGCCCCAAGGTTGTATTAGATGGGAGCTGACCATGGCATCCGGAATCCCAGGGTCCCCATGATAATAAAGGTGATGTTAACGATGATCCTGAATATTTGTGTAAGACTTTACAGTTAAGTGCTTTTCCATTAAGGTAATATAACAGTGGCTTAAAATCATTCAGTTCTCGCAAAAGTCCTCCGAGAAAGGTGGGGTAGGTACTGTGATCTCTACTACATAAAGAAGACGAATGAGGATAAGAAAAATGATGTGACTATCCAAGGTCCCATGGCCAGTGAGGGCCAGAGGGGGATTTGGATCCAGGCTCCTATACTGGGGCTCGGTCTTTTGGTCACTTTCCCATTGTCCAGTGTGAGCTCTGCTCTGTAACATAGCAGTTGCTGTTAACGAAACCCATGGCTCCCAAACCTGACTGAGCATCAGAACCACTGGAAAATCTTTTAAAATACAGGCTCCTGGACTCCTCACCAGATCCAATGAATCAAAATCATCCCTGGGGGAGCAGTACGATGTACTTCTGTGTGTGTGTGGTGGTGGGTGGGGGAGAGGGCTGATCCGTAGCATACATTTTTAACAAGCCTCCTAGGTGATTTTTGTTGTTTGTTTACAGCCTGTCCTCTCACCAGTGAATGGAAATGGCTTTAAAATCTCATGGATATTTCAGGCTCCATGCCTTGTGCTATTCAGTGTCTTCTAGTCTAATACGTTTCTCTCTCATTTCTGCCTACCTAGATCTTAGCCATTTTCAAGGGCTGGGTCAAGTCCTTCATGATTTTGTTGCTAGTGCCATTCTGACTATGCCCATTCCACCTCCAGATGATCCCCCCCTTCCATATCTAAGTGCCCCTTAAGGAGTGAGAGGATGGGAGCCCCACGAAGGCCTGCTGCATGCCAGGCCCCTGATTCAGTGTTTTCCTACATGTCATCATGTGAACCATCACAGCAGATGCTGAGGTCATGATTATCATCCCCAATTTAAAGAGGGGGTAAGTGAAGAAAGTTGGCTGAGGCCAGCACAACCAAGAGAGTACATAGTCTCATTTAGCTGCAAGTTTCTGCTTTTCTGTTCACTCTCCTGAGTGTTTCAGTCTTCAGAAACCAGAACAATTTCTTTTGTACTATAATTGAGAAATTTTGTCTTACATTTTTAAAAAAAGTCTTTTACCTCCTACTGTATAATCCACATAGTAAAATAACCTAATTGTTGAAGAAATAAAAGAATGAGTGCCTTTTCTTCTTTTGTGAAATCACTTCCTAGCCAGCTTCAGAAAGTTGAACTGATATTGAGACATGATGTTTACTTATTCAAGCTCTTTAATATTATGAGGAAATTCCAGCCAACATTCTATGCTCTTCTTTCTTTTAACTCAAAAAATCATGAAATATTAGAGCATATGGAAGCCTTGTAGATTATCTTGTCCAGGCCATTCATTTTACAAGAGTCAATTGAACCTCAGAGAGATTCAGTTAATTCAGTTCCAGGTCATGTGTCTCATTGGTGATAAATTTGAGATTAGAGTGCAGCTCCATGTCATACCAAGCGACTTTGGGGATTGTAGGTGAATTCATACTTGGCCATCCATCCATTTGTAAGCAAGATGCCCATTTTTGAAATTAGAGCACAAATTTCTTGAGGGAAAAAATTGCACCTTGCCCTCAAGAGCGAAGCTTTTCCCATAAAGTATGTTTATAAGTGTTGGGGCAGCCTGCCTCGCTGTCTCATTGACTGAGGGATATTAAAGGAATATAATCACTCCTTCCCAAGTTCCAGGTTTGCCTCTGGTGGCCCCACACCCTGCAAGATAACCTTTCTGTGTCCTCCAGCCTCCTTCCAAGGGGCAATTGGAAAATTTATAACTAAAGGAAACTAACACTGCTGTTGTCACGTGGTGGGTGAGGAAAATGGAGAAAGCATAGTTGAAATTTAAATAAGAATTTTTCATCTATTTAAGATGGAAATGTTCCCTTTTGGCCATTTTTTTTAAATTACAGAACTATAGCAAAAAAAAAAAAGAAGTTTCTTTTAATCCCCCAAATCATATGATTCTTTTTTTCACAGTGACTCCAAGTTCTCATTTACTTAACTTATTCAACAAATATTTGTTAAGTACTTACCATGCCAAACACTGTCCCAGCTCCTGGGGATTCAAGAGTAAACAAAAGACAAAATCAACACCCTTACTGAGCTTCCATATGAGTTGGGGGAGACAGATCATACTGAACAAATATATAATATGTGTTACAAATAACACAGTATGAAGAAAAACAAATGAGCTGGAGAATGAAAGGGAGTGCTATTTTGGATCCAATGGTCAGAGAAGATCTCTCTGGGGAGGAGGAAATTGGAGCAGAGACATTCAAACATCTAGGGCAAAGAGTGTTCTAGGCGGAAGGAATAGGATGTGGATCAGTCCTGAAGCAGGAGGGCATGGGTGTGTTTGAGGAAAGGCAAGAATGCCGGTGGGGCTTGGGGTACAGTGATTGAGTGGAAGAATGATAGGAAAAGGGGTTGACAGATAGCCAGGTCCTCTGCAGCCCTATGGCCTGGGAAGGAGTCCCGATATGATCTTAGGTATAATTTGCTATATACAGTTACCTGGTTTATGATGTAAAACTTGAAAAGGCAATAGAGTCCAAGAGTGGAAGCAAAAAGACATTTTAGAAGTCTCCTAGAAATATCAAATTAGTTAATATCTCAGTTATAAAAAAAATTTCTTAGTTGCTAGTCACATAGGGACCCATTGCTTAATTAAAAAGGAGAGAATAACTTCTGGCCCTCAATTTTTTTTTTTTTTTACACAAATGGAAGGAATTAGTTAGATTCATTCATTCACTCATTCAGAAACATTCATTTAATGAATATCATATTCCAGATGCTCTGCTATGCTATGCCCCAAGCATAAAAAGATAAAAAAGACACTGAGTCCTACCCTCAAGGACTTACAGACAAATGCAGCTGCAGCAGCAGAATACACAGGATGTAGAGGTAGATCGGAGGATGGAGTGAACTTGGCCTGGCTTTACCGAGCAAAGGAGATGACCCTTGAGTTGGGCCTTAAAGGAGAGAAATTCCACTCTAAGGGAGGGAAAAGGCAAGCACTTGCAAAGAAACAGAGAGGCATGAAGCTGCATGAATAATTTTTAGATATTGATTGATGAGACCTTGGGTCAAGAAGGAGAGCAGGTGAGGGGCGCCTGGGTGGCTCAGTTAGTTAAGCCACTGCCTTCAGCTCAGGTCATGATCCTGGAGTCCCAGAATCGAGCCCCGCATCGGGCTCCCTGCTCAGCAGGGAGTCTGCTTCTCCCTCTGATCCTCCTCCCTCTCATGCTCTCTGTCTCTCATTCTCTCTCTCTCAAATAAATAAATAAAATTTAAAAAAAAGAAGAAGAAGAAGAAGGAGAGCAGATGAAGAAAACTGGAGAGGTGGGCAGAAGCCAGATGATGAGTCCGTGGATTTCATGAACCATGACCTCCAGTGCTGTCTCAGATCGTCTGTAAATTCTTTTCTAGCTCTAGGCCTTTATCATCACATGAATCCAATTTCCTTTTTCCATTAGTGTTTGAGGTAAGCATCACCAGTGCCTGTTTATGTCTATATTTATCTTTTTAAAGTGACCTTGCTCTACAACTTTAAAGAATAACCGTGAGGGCCTCTTTCCTTGCATAGGTGTTTGCAAAGAACCAGAAGTCTCCTGTGGCTTTTAATGATGACTTTAGTTAAATTAGCAGAATCTATAGGAATTCCCAGTTTCCTACATTGCTAGTAGGGGCTTTTTCACTCCACATCTTGGTACAGTTGCTTGGATTTCCACGTTTAAAGTTAAAACGAGTGTCCAGTATACATGTGGTATATGACAGAGACTTGGTAGTCTATGATTTTCACAGTGAAACTAATATGACTTCTTGATCAGTTTTTCAGAGGACTTTTGGGCTATAGTTACTTTAGAAGGACCCTCTTGAAAAAGAGATCTGAAGTGGAACTCAAAGGCTGTATTTACTCATTTATAAGCATTTACTGATGACCTGCTTTGGGCAAGATTGCATACCGTGTACTGGGGACCCAAAAATAAGTAAGATAAAATTCTTTCTTTCAAGGCACTTACAACTATTAATGACTTCTTATAATTCTTATAAGAAATCTTATAACTCTCTGACTTTATTATAGACACAGAATGGTTTTATGTCAATGATTAAAAAGGTTTTATAAAATTTCATTAAAAATAGTTGAGTTCTTTGATTATGCATAAGCTCAGCCTCTCCTGGAAAGCTGAATTTATTTATCTAACACACTGACTAGAAGCAAGGAGGAGAAGAAAAAAAAAAAAGCCAGAAGAAAAGTACTAATTCATGATGCATAACTTGAGAATCTCCAGTGAACAGCTGCATTGTAACACTTACCCTTTTTGTTCACATAGCCTTGCTCTCTGGAATCCTCAGATATCCATGGTTGCCCGAGGGCTCGTCAAATGTCACCAGGGCAACAACAAAGTAACACACATGAAGCAGCCCCTCTGTGGCATTTTTTATGAAAAGCATTGAATTAAATTATTGCATAACCAATCATCTGCATATGAAAGGGAGTGAACTGTTGGAGAACCCAGCTGGAAACAATGCTGAATTTGATCCCTACCTCCACTGATAACTTACTGGTACCCTTAGAAATCTCATTGTGACCAGAGGCCCCTTTACGGAATGTGGGAAATATTAATACTGTACTTATGACCTCAAGGGGATTGTGAGCTAAATTAGGGAGATTGTTGAGACGGTCATAGAAAAACTCCCTTCAACCTTTCTTGGTCAAGCTTGCAAAAAGATGGAGGAATTTCCCACTCTGGATGAAACTGTTGCTCCCCATGAAGGAGATCCTAGCAAAACAGATGACAGCTACCCCGATTGAGTCTTATCATGTACCAGACACTGTGCTAAGCACTTCACATGCATAATTTTAATTTCATCCTAATGAACTATACTAGTGTCAGTATTATTAAAGTCCTCATTTTATTTTATATATTTTTTATTTTTTTTAAGATTTTATTTATTTATTTGACAGAGACACAGCGAGAGAGGGAACATGAGCAGGGGGAGTGGGAGAGGGAGAAGCAGGCCTCCCGCCTAGCAGGGAGCCCGATGCGGGACTCGATCCCAGGACCCTGGGATCATGACCTGAGCCGAAGGCAGACGCTTAACGACTGAGCCACCCAGGCGCCCTAAAGTCCTCATTTTATAATGGAGACATTTAGACTGGAAAATGTATGTGATTCTTGGCCCGGCTTCTCAAGGCTAAAGAGTATCCTGAAGCAAAGAATTAGGACCAGGTGATTTGTCTCAGGAGCCCTCAAACCTCTGTACATATTAGTTTAGAGGAAACTGTATCACATCATGTCCTCCATCACCATTATACCTGGCTACTGCTTAATCTAGGTAGAAATCTTTATAGTAGGAAAAACAATTCCTACAGACTATGTATATTAATTCAAGAAAGCTTGTGGAGAGAAAGTGTATAAAAAATAAACATGATGTTTTAGGCTTGGTTAAACCAAAATAAGACAGATTTTGGAAAATGTCCCGAAATATTTACATCCAAATGATGTTCCCATTAGTGGCCTTCCCCCTTAGCCCCATAAAGCTTGAAGCTCTTCTTGGGTATTGCCAGCTTATGAACCACATGGGAAGAAAACGAGTCTCACTTCTGTTTGTTTGGATTTCAGTGTTGGGTTCCCGAAGAAAACCACTCACCTGCTTTTCACCAGAATTTTCCGTGAAAGACTTAATTATTTTAAAGAACATGTCCATTTTCACAGTGCAAGAAATGGGCCCCACTAACATGTATTTGAAGGGACAGATTTCCCCCCTTTTAAATTTTATTTATTTATTTCTAATTATAAAAATAGCATGTTGATTATAAAACTAACATGTTGATTATAAAACTAACATGCCGATTATAAAAAAGCACCTGAAGATAATCACTACATACTTCTAAAGTGTTTGAAAATATTTCAAGCAAGCCAGTCAGCATTTTTAAAAATAAATGTGATCTCCTACAAGAATTCTTTTAATGGGGACAGCAGATACATGCCTCTTACAGGTATTTTTTAAATGGTAACACTGCTTTATAATCACATAGCTAATGTGCTGTTTTAAGATTGAAGCACGATTTGTGGATAAATACATAGGTATTTCTTAGCTGCACCATATTTTTCAAGAAAAATTATAATAGTTACAACTTTTTGAGTGCTAACCACGTTCCAGGCACACAAGTTATTGTATTTAATACTTAAAACAGGCCTAGCAAGTCAGCATTATAGTCATGTTTCATGTGATACAACTAAAGTTCATGGAGGCTTAGGAATTAAGCAGAGTCTCACGGTTAGGGCTGTCTTCCTTGAAGACTCACGTGCTCACCCATGAAGCTTCCACAGAAGAGAAGCACAGTTATTTCTGCCTAGAGGGAAAATAAACATACAAATTAAGTTATTAACATGACCACTTGGGTGTTAATGGACTATTGGAACTAAGATGAGACACATTCTTCAAATACTAACTAAGAGAACCTGTGTGAAGGCATCTAGACAAAGTCATTTAATACTTTCTCAACTTTTAGTACAGAAGAATCATCTGAGGGGCTTTTCAGTATACCTAATCTAGGATCCACCAGTTAGAAAGTCAGGTTAAACAGAGAGGGGTCCAGGAACCTGCATTTTTAAGATGTTTTCCAGAGAATTGTGAGGCTATAGATCTAGGGGACCCTCTTCAAAAACCCCCACTTTATTACACAGCAGATGCTCTCAACATGATTTCCTTTCCTTTCCCTAAATGTCTGAGTACATACAGGAAGAAAACCAAAAACAATAGTTGAAAACAAGAGCTCAAGGTCATAGGGTATTGTGTCTGGTTTACATCGGGTTATCGGAATACACCAAAATGAAATTTTATTTCAAATTTAGCCTCTTACCTTGATGGCCTCTTTGTAAAACTTGGTGTACAAAAGTGGTGGATGAAGAAAGTTCTCACAGAAGCTCTGGTTGGATTAATCTCAGGGTTCTCACAGTGTAAGGAGCAGCTAAAGTAATGCCAGGTGGGGATGTGGCACGGGGGGGGGGGGTTCCTGTTTATTTGTTTTACCTATTTACGATGATTTTATACATCCTGGGATTTTTACAGTTGTTATGAAAGGAAGCTCTTATATTTAACTCTATTGAAATATAGCACTTGTGTTTTTAGAGGAGGGGAAGGTGGGGATAAATCTCCTTTGTGGTCTTCGTGAGTTAATGAATTATGTTCTTGCAGCTTCGCTTTTCTGCTGTCTATAACAAAGAGTTAGGCTTCGTAGGACTGATGATGAATTTCTAAGGTTCATAAATTATGTGTCAGGCAGTTCGGGAGGTGGTATATGCATTTTTTTGGCTTTTTTTTTTTTTTTTACCTTGTCTTTTCCTATCCTTTGGGCATGCAACATTTGGATGGTTTAATCCAGCCCATAGGGGAATGGGCAAGAGAAGGGATTAAAATTAGAATTCTTTAAAGTACCTCACATAAAAAAGTTTTGTGAAGAAAAGGAGTCAAAATCCTAGGTTATACTAAGACTTTATATTAATTTTCATTTTCTTTCCTCTCAATAGAATAATCAGGAGGTAGCTGTGACAGAACTGTCTGTTGATAAGAGCAAGCAGAGTGTCTGGAAGAGGTTCTCATCGTATTATTTTTTTTTCTGGAGCCCCTGAGACCTGGCATGTCAGCCAGTTTAGGGTTGGATGAAGGTGAGAGATAAGAGTTAAGGTGAACCTTCACTATTCAGCCTTGGTACTAGGTAGTACTGGCTGCTAAAAGCACAGTTATGCTCATGATGTTTTCAGAGAGGATGACAAGTGGCCGATGATAAGCAACCTAATGACAAGCTTTTCTAACATGTACGTTTGGAATCCTTTGCGTTTACTTTTTAAAAAGAGGAAGAAAAAAAAATATATGGGATACCATACGTACTTTAGATCTACAAGGAAGAAAAACAATAGTGGCAGCAAAACAGACCGTGGGCCAGTAGGAACGGAATTTATTGCATAGACTGGAGAAGCAGCACCCACTTTCAGAAGGGAGGGCATTAGGGACAGACTCGACATGGATATAGGTCAATAGGTAAAGGTCAATCTGCATGTATTTATTACCACCTTCAGTGTACTCAAAAGACACATACAACCTTTTTATTTTTTTTAAATGATTTATTTATTTGAGAGAGAGAGAGCAGGGGCAAGGGAAGATGGGGAGGGAGAATACCAGGCAGACTCCCCGCTGAGCGTGGAGCCCAACATAGGGCTCCATCCCAGGACCCTCAGATCATGACCTGAGCTGAAATCAAGAGTTGGACGCTCAATCGACTGAGCCACCCAGGCACCCGACACAACCTTTTTAAAAAGATGATAAAAGTAGAGGGTTTAAAAAAAAATTAGGTAATCCAAATATCTTAATCCGTCAAAAACATACAAATTACCAAATCACATGTAATATCTCTTCATTAGCACTGAGTAAAAAAATAGAAAACCATGAGGTCAGTGGGGGATAGGAAGGTGATGAAATATCAAATACCCCTTTCCCCGAATAATTTACATGAATATTTTCAAGATGTTTTTGTGAACAAGTTGTGGAGGATTTTTTTTAAAAAGAGAAAAACAGTTTTGATGACTGCCTGGAGTTTGGAGCTTCAAACTTTAATTCTCTATTCAACCTCCACCTCTGGTTCTGGGTTTGGTATACCTGGCTCATAAAGATAGACATTTCAGGGCGCCTGGGTGGCTCAGTTGGTTAAGCAACTGCCTTCGGCTCAGGTCATGATCCTGGAGTCCCGGGATCGAGTCCCGCATCGGGCTCCCTGCTCGGCAGGGAGTCTGCTTCTCCCTCTGACCCTCCCCCCTCTCATGCTCTCTCTCTCCCATTCTCCCTCTCAAATAAATAAATAAAATCTTTAAAAAAAAAAAAAAGATAGACATTTCAAAATCTATGTAGAATTTTTTAATTCTCGATGAAATAAACCCGGTTTCTAAGTTGGGTATCAGCCCTCACCCTTGGCATAAGGAGCTTTTGTTATGCAGGACTTGAGGAATGCCCCAGCTGGGGAAATGCCAGTTAATAGATTCAGACAGATGGATTTTGATGAGAGTCTGCACTTTCACACCCCTTTAGCAAATGTTTTCAAATATTCTCAAGTAACACACTTAACTTGAAAACAAATATGGATTTGCTTACTTTAGAGTCAATAGTAATTATTATCATTAGTAGTATATAAAAGTATCTGTTCTGTTTGTGCATATTAGAGTGTTAAATTCGTATGTCACATTATATCTCTAGACCTGTAGCTGCCTTGTACATACAGAGAAAACACACTTTGAATTTAAAGCAGGTTTTGGCAGAAAATTATTTCAGCTGTTGTGAAATATAGCACTTTTTTTGTTTTTAACTTCCCTCCCCCATAGAGTCAGAGGGATCGTCAGCTGTGGAAATAGCCTTACGAAAGTCCCAAAAGGAATGCAATTTTTTTTCTCTCAGTGGAGACTGTGTAACCAGACCAAAGGGAGTGACGTTGGAATAAAAATCCAACCAGCCCAAGGAGCAAGGGAGCGTTTCTTGCGGGAGTCATTTTATGGAGTCTAGTGCTCTCTTCTTGAGCGTGAGGTACATGTGTTGCCAAAGCCCATTCTTCCTGGCATTAACTTAATTGAAGGCCAGAGAACCAAGTTTAAAGTATAGGAAGATGGGAAAGCAGGAGGTTGGAGATAGCGCTTTGGAGTGTAAATGTATGCATTACTATATCCAAGGTGCTTTGACGGGTTTGTGGAGGTAGCTGAAAAAGATCTCATCAAACTTGCAGCCCAGGGCTGTGGATTGACCTTATACAACAAGTTGCACACTTAATTATGTAATTACAGTGTGAAAAGTGCTATGTAGGAGAAGAAAGGGTGCTGCAGAAGTGTAGCAAGGGACTGAGAGCATCTGGAAGGTTGGAGAATGCTTCATTGAAGAATAGAGTTTGAGCTAAATTCTAGAGCCTAGTATCTAGTAGAAGTTCCTTAGAAAGGAGAATTAGAAAAGGCATGTAAGGCAGTGGGAACAGCATATGTGAAGGCTCAGAATCAGGAAAACTTTGGGTCAGACCAGGGGCAGAAGGCAATTGGTGTGGTTGGAGCAAAGAGAATCAGTAGGGACAAGGCTAGTGGGTGCCACTAACACAGCATTGCAGATGTCGGGGGGGGGCGGGGGGGGGGCTTTTCTCATTATATTCTCTGGTACCCTCCATGGTGGTACCCATTTTCTGACTGGAAGAAAAAGTATTGAGCCTTCAAATTAATTCTCTTATTCTGTTTCAGTTCTTGCCTGCGTTTCTATCTCCATCTCTAAATTTCTAAAAAAAAAAAAAAAAAAAAAAAAAAGTTTTTGTGTGTGTGTTTCATAAGAAAATCATAGCACTGCTTGTCCATAATGGTCTGGCAGTTTGAACTAATTTAATGTCTGCAGTGGCCTTGTATATCTTTCAAAAATGGAATATTAGTTCAAATTAGTAGAAATGTGAACTATATTACATTATCATAACATATATTGATTTAGCTTTTAAATATAGCAGTCTCTTCTTTTTAACTTCTGGAAGGCCTGATTTAGCAAAAGGAAGATAAATTAGCTCTTCTGTACCAAAAGAGAAGGCTTTTAGATCCTATTTCTGAAGAGCTGAATAATGTTTCTGCAGCTTTTACATCACATCTGTATGTGCAACAGCTGTTAGATCATTCCTAAAACCTTCACATTTGTTCAGGTTTTAAGACGTTCAACATTTTTACGTTGTTTCCAAGTTGTATTTGAAGAAAACATGCCGTTCCAAGTTGCAAAATATATTTTCTAGTTCATTTATTAGGAAAGGGAAATATGAGATACATTTTCTAATGCACTTCTGGTGGCCCAACTTCTCTGTGAAACTAGGTGGAGAAGAGCATAAACAAGAGAGGCTGGGCTCCTTTCACCTACGGGTCAAGATTTTACCAATCACGTTGTTTGGAAGACTCAGGTTACTAAGACTTCGGGCTGTTTATTTGTGTGTTGTGTGCATTGTGAGGAAATATAAGCCATTCTTGTTGATTGTCATCTTCAGATTTGAAAAGTTATGTAAGTGAAGATACTAGATACAATGGTGAGGAGTAATGTAAAATTAGTAAATGAACTTGATTTCGAAGTGAGATAGAGTGTAAGGCAGTTGCACACGTGCTAATATCAACACCGTGATTAATGAGTGGTGAGTTGATGGTATCTGCTGAACAGAACATTCTTTCATGCACAGGTCACAGCAGAATTAAAAAAAAAAAAAAAGAATCAGAGAAAGAGAGAAAGAACACAGTCTCTTCTTTATAATTAAGCATAAGTTTAACCTGATGTACAAATACATGTCTCTGATAACAGTTGAAAAAAATTTACCAGAGGTAACAAATTAATGCTCTAGAATAACTCAGTTTATAAATACTAAAAACATAGAGGAAAAAAAATAAATTCCTATCAACAAGAGTCATGTGTAGAAAGCCTCTGGAAAGAGAGGCTTGGCTGGAGAGGAAGATAAGTAATAAGAACTGATGCTCAGGGGCACCTGGGTGGCTCAGTCGTTAAGCGTCTGCCTTTGGCTCAGGTCATGATCCCGGGGTTCTGGGATCGAGCCCTGCATTGGGCTCCCTGCTCAGCGGGAAGCCTGCTTCTCCCTCGCCCACTCCCCCTGCTTCTCCCTCGCCCACTCCCCCTGCTTCTCCCTCGCCCACTCCCCCTGCTTGTGTTCCCTCCCTGGCTGTGTCTCTCTCTGTCAAATAAATAAAATCTTAAAAAAAAAAAAAAAAAAAAGAACTGATGCTCACTCATAATGAGGTCTAGATAGTAGGAGAGGCTCGGGTATTGTCTGCTACTGTCTCCCAGCTGTGTGGCTTTAGGCCAGATACTTCACCACTTGAGCTCAGTTTTCTCATCTGTAAAATGGGACAAATAATCGTGTGTGTGTTTGAATACAATATGTAAGAGAATGGGGATGACACAGAGTAAGTGCTTGAAATGGCACTTTTTATTTTTAATTATCTTTATTCACTAATAGACTAATAGAAATCAGGGTTATTAGGTAGAGAATGCCATATACAGAAGTACAAAGGAAGGAACAAACTTCTACTCTTGCCTAGAAGTATTCAGTTGGTTTTAAACAATGGAAATATTATTTCTAGCAAATAAAATACATTAAATATTATTTTACACACACAGGGTTTAATGGTCTCCATAAATTGATTGTGTGCCTTTTAAGTGTCCTTAAAAATCTAGAAATTATTCCAGGCATTCAGAATTAGAAACATGACTAGTCCATGACTAACCCTTAACAATAGGTTTGTAATGGAGGAACGACTGTGTGTTCGCTCACAGGAATGAAGCAGGGTGTCACAGCTTTTACTGAAAATTTGCTAGTCCAGCTTTCCATCTAGATTAGTACACATAGAAATCGATCTTTTGATCATTTCAAAAACTACCTACGTGTAGAAATGTGATTTCAAGAAACATACATAGAGTATATAGTAGAAATATGCTTTGGGAATTTCCAGGTTCTGAAAAAAATTGTGTTAAGTTGAGCTGGGAGAAGGACCTAAAGCTTAGGTAGTATTCAGAGGGATGTCATTTTCTCACATTGGTTGGCTAATCCCTGCAGGTACTACTCCAAGAAACCCTGCCCTGCCCTGCCCTGATCCCAGCCCAGGCAGGACCCTGGAATCCTGGTGTGTTGCCTCTATGGCGTGAGGGGGTGTGGCTGGGGGTGAAAAGCCCCAGAGCAAGAGCTCCTGGCCCAAGTCACTCAGAGCTGACTCTGTTGTCTTATGTATAGTGAGTACCTTTAGTCTTTTGTAAGGAGTGAAATAACATTTGGAAAAAAATCACTAGATACACCCCTTTCTACAATCTGGATATTCAACAACTGCTCTTTAATTCTAGAAGTAGCCAATGGCTGTAATCACCTGATTTATTTTTATTTTTTTATTCTTTATTCATTTATTTGTCAGAGAGAGAGTGAGAGAGAGAGAAAGAGAGAGAGCACAAGCAGGGGAAGCTGCAGGCAGAGGGAGAAGCAGGCTCCTCGCCGAACAAGGAGCCCTACATGGGACTCGATCCCATGACCCTGGGATCATGACCTGAGCTAAAGATAGCCACCTAACCGACTGAGCCACCCAGGTGTCCCACACCTGATTTTGTAAAGATCTATTAATATGCTCCATGATTAGTGCTTGCTACTTACAAAATCATCTAGTATTCAGCTTTACAGAGGAGGAAACGGAGGCAGAATGAGGTGGAGTGACTTGTCTAAGGTCAGGCATTTAGCAAGTGGCTGAGCAGGGCTTTCAGCTTGGACAGTCGGGTCCTTCCAAAGGTGTGCTCTCCTCCATCACACTGTGAAGTCTCATCTGTATTGCAAGTATGGTAAGGAGCATAGAAGTGTGTATCTTATGTCTGTTGTGGTTATGTACAAATATTAAGTTTTTGTACAGATTTACAAACATCGAGCTGTAGAACTGAAGGCGACTTTAGAGATCGTCCGTAAGTCCAACTCCTTTTGTTATAAGTCCTTGCCAAAGACCAGGGAAGGTGAATGACTGACCCACCATCAGTGATCCTGGTAGCGGAAATGAGGCAGGGGCCCAGGCCTCCTGGTTCAATACTTTTTCCATTCCACTGTGTGCTTGTCCAGCTTCACAGAAGATAATTTAATTATTGTTAAAATCACATTTTATTTTTATGTTTTTATTGAGATAGAAGTCACATAAAATTCACCCTTACGAAGTGTATATTTCCATGGTTTTTAGTATTTTCACCAAGCTGTCCAACCATCACCACTATCTAATTCTGAGACATTTCTGTCACCTCGAAATGTTTATTAGAAGTCACACCTATTTCTCCCTCCTCCCAGCCCTTGGCAACACTAAGCTACTTTCTGTCTCTATGAATTTGCCTATTATGGACATTTCATGTAAATAGAACCATATGATGTATGCCTTTGTGCCTGGCTTCCTTCACTTCACACAATGTTCCCAAGGGTCATCCATGTTGTAGCATGCGTTAGTACTTCATTCCTTTTTGTGACTGAATAATATTCCCTGATACAAATTATACATTTTATTTATCTGCTCATCAGTTGATGGATATTTGGGTTGTCTCCACTTTTCAGCTATTATGAATACTGTTTTTATGAACATTCACGTACATGATTTTGTGTGAACATATATTTTCAATTTTCTTGGATATGTATCTGTGAGTGGAATTGCTAGGTGATGCGGTAACTCTATGTCTTACTTTTTGAGGAACTGTCCAACTGTTTTCCAGAATGGCTGCACATTTTACATTCTGGGTTCAAATTTCTCTACATCCTAGTCAACACTTTTTATTGTCCAACTTTTTTATTATACCCATCCTATAGGATGTGAAATGGTGTCTTTTTATGGTTTTGCTTTGCATATCCCTGATGAATAATGATGTTGAGAATTTTTTCATGTGCATTTGTATGTAGTCTTTGGATAAATGTATTTTCAAATCCTCTGCTCATTTTTACATTGAGTTGTCTTTTTATTGTTGAGTTGTAAGGCTCCTTTATATTTCTGGATACTAGACTCTTACCAGATATATGAATTGCTTGTATTTTCTCCCATTCTCTGGGTTATCTTTTTACTTTCTTGTGTCCTTTTAATGAAGTACAGTTTATCTGTTCTTTCTTTGATTACTTGTTTCTTTAGGTTTCATTTCTAAGAAACCATTGCCTAATCCAAGGTCACAAAAATCTATACTTATGTTTTCACTTAACAGTTTTAATAGTTTTGGGGCACTTGGGTGGCACAGTTGGTTAAGCGTCCAACTCTTGGTTTTAGCTAAGGTAGTGATCTCAGCATCGGCTCCATGCAGAGTGAGGAGTCAGTTTGGTGATTCTTTCCCTCTGCCCCTCCCCCTCTCTCAAATAAATAAATAAATCTTAAAAAAAAGTTACTAGTTTTAACTCCTACATTTATGTCTCTGATCCATTTTGAGTTAATTTGTGGATATAGTGTGAGGTAAGGATCCAGCTTTATTCTTTTGCATGTGGATATCGAATTGTCCCAGCATCATTTTTTGAAAAGACTGTTCTTTCCCCCTATTGAAATGTCTTGGAATCCTGTTGACACCTTCATTCTTTTTTTTTTTTTTAAAGATTTTATTTATTTATTTGACAGAGAGTTAGCGAGAGTAGAAACAAGCAGGGGGAGTGGGAAAGGGAGAAGCAGGCTTCCTGCTGAGCAGAGAGTCCGATGTGGGGCTCGATCCCAGGACCCTGGGATCATGACCTGAGCCGAAGGCAGATGCTTAAGCGACTGAGCCACCCAGGCTCCCCAACACCTTCATTATTATATTAAAATGAATAACTGTTCTCTATGAGAGGATAAGTAAATTGTTGTTTTTTGTATTGCTTTCCAAACTGATTGGGCTGTAACCATATCTCTGTAATTCTGTTGCTTCATCTATAAAATGAGAGTGATAATACTTTGCTATAGTACCATTTAAAGTGTATAATACCTTGCTGAAGATGGAGGCCTATATCGTATGACGTCCCGATTTTGATGTTGTTTAAAGTCCTTTGAGTCTGACTGACCTGGGTTCAAATCTTGGCTCTGTTACATACTAGCTGTATGACTTGGGCAAGTCAAATTTTTGTAAATTTTTATTAAAAGTAATCTCTATGCCCAATGTGGGCCTAGAACTCACAACCCCAAGATCAAGAGTTGCATGCTCTATTGACTGAGCCAGCCAGGTGCCCCTGTAAATTTTATTTTTCATTGAAGTATAGTTGGTATATTAGTTTTAGTTACACAACATAGTGATCTGACAATTATGTACATTATAAAATGCTTACCATGAGAAGTGTAGTTACCATGTGTTAGCACACAAAGTTATTACAGTATTATTGACTATATTCTCTATGCTATACTTTTCATCCACATGAGTTATTTATTTTATAACTGGAAGTTTATATCTCTTAAGTTCCTCCAGCTATTTTGCCTATCCCTTCACTCTCTCCCCTTTGGCAACCACTAGTTTGTTTGTGAGTCTGTTTCTCTTTTGTTGTTGTTTGTTGGTTTTGTTTTTTAGATTCCACATATAAGCGAAATCATATGGTATTTGTCTTTCTTGGTCTAACTTATTTTACTTAGCATAATACCGTTCCAGGTCCATTCATGTTATAGTGAATGGCAAGATTTCCTTCTTTTTTTATGGCTCAGTAATATTCCATTGTGTATATATACCATTTATTCTTATTCATTGATCTATTGATGGATACTTAGATTGCTTCCATATGTTGGCTATTGTAAATAATGCTGCAGTAAACATAGAGGTGCATGTATCTTTTCAAATTAGTGTTTTTGTTTTCTTTGGGTAAATACCCAGAAGTGGAATTACTGGATCATATGGTATTTCTATTTTTAATTTCACAAGAAACCTCCATACTGTCTTTCACAGTGGCTGCACCAATGTGCATTCCCACCAGCAGTCTTATGTAATTTTTAAAATACAAATCATACATCATGACAATTATTTCCACTTTATTATCAAAGTTCAATGCTTTCATGAACCTGACTTATGAAAGCAGCTACACATATTAACTATAAGGACCATATGGTAAGTAGAACACAAGACAACGCAAAAGCTCCTGGCATGCACTTTAAGGATAATTTTATAACCCCGTGGGCACACTGACTGACCATTGCTCCCAAAATGCCGGTGCCTGGATGGCAAACTGATGATATTTTCATGATTCCACAGGGAAAATATTATGTACAATTTTTAACTGATAATTTTTTCTTTACTATGAGGTGATGGCCTTTCTTCCTTTTGATGTTTTAAATGCCAATTTTGTTTTAAGGGTAATGAGGGTGGTGGTGTTGAATTCCCTGACCTAGCAAAATTAAAAGGTAGGTAACTTTAGTTTTACTTCCAAACTTTCTTTTGAAATTGTTCCCGGTCTATAAAATCTCAAAGTCTGGAATCCTCTGTCTTAAAGTACGCTATCCCTGAAGTCGGTGAACATTGTTTCAGTTAATTATGAAGGGATCACAAAGAGTGTCTTGCCACCATGCTGTTAGTAGATAATGGCTGAACCAATCAGGAGTCTTTACGGGAGTTCTTCTCAAGCCAGAGGTAGCCATTTAAAAGTCCCTAAAGGAAGCTTCTGTATACATACAAAATGTGAAGTCTGGTATATGCGAATAAATTCACACTTGTATTATTTAATTTTAACTCTGAGCCTCTATTGAATGAGGTTGACCACATGCTTAGATCATATTGAATATTCTTTTTTTTTTAAGGGTTTTATTTATTTATTTGACAGAGAAAGCGAGCACAAGTAGAGGGAGCAGCAGAGGGAGAGGGAGAAGCAGTCTCCTGCTGAGCAGGAAGCCTGATGCGGGGCTCAATCCTAGGACCCTGAGATCATGACCTGAGCCAAAGGCACACACTTAACCTACTGAGCCACCGAGGCTCCCCCATATTGAGTATTCTTAAAAGATACTAGTTGAGTGGAAGGATTTGATGAATTGAAGTGGAGAAGTTAAATTTTACCATGAGCCTTCATGCACTAAATCAAGTTTCTGTAGTTTTTGCCTCACATTTGTGTTACTAAGACGGGCATCCAAGGAGAATTGTGTTCTAGAGCAAGCTCATTTTAGTTTACAACAGAGAAGATAAGCATATGTCTTTTCCTTGATAAAATATTTTAGAAAGTGTTTTATGTTGTTTCTTCCCAAGGATGTTATAGATTACACATCGTTCAGATCCTCCATAAACCTTTGTAACTGTCAATGGAAACGATGGGTTTTCCAATTAAAAAAAAAAGTGTGTCATTTGTTTTAGCTCTTTCTCTTTCTAGAACCTAAATATTCTTAGTAATCACATACATTCTACACAGAATATACTACCAGGTACTGTAATTGTAAAAGACATACTTTCTGGTCTCAAGAACTTGATTACTGGTGTGAGATACATGGGAATAAAGCACCATTGCAAGCTAGCATTAAAGAAGGACACCAGTTTGAGTGCCTGACAGACCTGGGTTTGAATTCAGCTGCTTGACAGATGAATACATTTGCTTGGTGTTCTGTGGAGTATCATGGAGAGCCAACAAATTAGATGAAAATGGAAGTTTGGAGAAATGGGGTGTGGAATGCTCTCCAGAATAGGTGACTTGCAGGATGAATTTTCAAGAATAAGTAAAAATTCACCAAAGCGGGGGGCAGGGGGATGCTCTGGCAAGGACATGCAGAGATATTTAGGCAGGAAGCCTTAGCAAGCAGGAAGCAGAGGATCTAGGATTACTGACCCCAGATCAGGATGCCTGAAGGACATACAAATGGAAATATTCAATAGGGTTGGTGGCTTCTACTTATTTGGCTTATGTGAACTTTTAGTTATTAAAGTAAACAATTTGTTTATATCACAAAATAATGAGATGTCCCATTGGGGTAGCAAATTCTTCATTCTGAATACCCTGTTTTTCTATAAACAGGTCTCTAGGGCAATGAACTCATGATAAATTTTTTTAAATCTTCCCAACAATAACATTTTAAATTATATCTATTTTTACTAGATGCTTATACAGTTCTTACTCATATTCCCAAATTTAAAAATATCTGACAGCAAAGTTACCATTTTACTAAGAAATTAAAAGGAAATATGGGGGGATGCCTGGGTGGCTCAGTCGGTTAAGCATCTGCCTTCGGCTCAGGTCGTGATCCCAAGGTCCTGGGATAGAGCCCCACGTCGGACTCCCTGCTCGGTGGGGAGCCTGCTTCTCCCCCTGCTTTGTGCGCTTGCTAGCGCTCTCTCATAAATAAATAAATAAAATTTTAAAAAAAGGAAGTGTGGGTTTGAGTTCAGACTTCAGTTCTACTAACTAGGATATAAACATTTGGTAACTCACTACAACTGGTTAAAGGAGAACTAAGAGTGTTATTACTTAAGAAAAGACTTTCATTAGAATTCTAATAAGTCCGGCTCAACAAATGGATCATTCTTCATGGAATTTTGGTTGTTTGTTATTAGAAATTTTGTTGTTACTTTGATCTGAATGAAATGTTCCAAAATAAAATGTGCCTGAGTCCTAACATATATTCACATACTTATGTAGCAGAATTTTTTTGTTTGTTCGTTTGTTTTAATTTCTTATTCTTATGTTAATCCCCATACATTACATCATTAGTTTTAGATGTAATGTTCCATGATTCATTGTTTGTGCATAACACCCAGTGATCCATGCAGAATGTGCCCTCCTCAATACCCATCACCAGGCTAACCCATCCTCCCACCCCCCTCCCCTCTGGAACCCTCAGTTTGTTTTTCAGAGTCCATCATCTCTCATGGTTCATCTACGCCTCCGATTTTCCCCCCTTCATTCTTCCCCTCCTGCTACCTTCTTCTTCTTCTTCTTCTTTTTTTTTTCCTTAACATATATTGCATTATTTGTTTCAGAGGTACAGATCTGGGATTCAACAGTCTTGCACAATTCACAGCGCTTACCAGAGCACATACCCTCCCCAGTGTCTATCACCCAGTCACCCCATCCCTCCCACCCCACGCCCCACTCCAGCAACCCTCAGTTTGTTTCCTGCGATTAAGAATTCCTCATATCAGTGAGGTCCTATGATACATGTCTTTCTCTGTTTGACTTATTTCGCTCAACATAATACCCTCCAGTTCCACCCACGTCGTTGCAAATGGCAAGATCTCATTCCTTTTGATGGCTGCATAATATTCCATTGTATATATATACCACATCTTCTTTATCCATTCATCTGTCGATGGACATCTTGGCTCTTTCCACAGTTTGGCTATTGTGGACATTGCTGCTATAAACATCGGGGTGCACGTACCCTTTCGGATCCCTACTTTTGTATCTTTGGGGTAAATATCCAGTAGTGCAATTGCTGTATCATATGGTAGCTCTATTTTCAACTTTTTGAGGAACCTCCATACTGTTTTCCAGAGTGGCTGCCCCAGCTTGCATTCCCACCAACAGTGTAGGAGGGTTCCCCTTTCTCCGCATCCTGGCCAACATCTGTCGTTTCCTGACTTGTTAATTTTAGCTATTCTGACTGATGTGAGGTGGTATCTCATTGAGGTTTTGATGTGGATTTCCCTGATGCCGAGCGATATGGAGCACTTTTTCATGTGTCTGTTGGCCATTTGGATGTCTTCTTTGGAAAAATGTCTGTTCATGTCTTCTGCCCATTTCTTGATTGGAGTATTTGTTCTTTGGGTGTTGAGTTTGATGAGTTCTTTATAGATTTTGGATACTAGCCCTTTATCTGATATGTCATTTGCAAATATCTTCTCCCATTCTGTCGGTTGTCTTTTGGTTTTGTTGACTGTTTCCTTTGCTTTGCAAAAGCTTTTTATCTTGATGAAGTCCCAATAGTTCATTTTTGCCCTTGCTTCCCTTGCCTTTGGCGATGTTTCTAGGAAGAAGTTGCTTCGGCTGAGGTCGAAGAGGTTGCTGCCTGTGTTCTCCTTTAGGATTTTGATGGACACCTGTCTCACATTGAGGTCTTTCACCCATTTGGAGTCTATTTTTGTGTGTGGTGTAAGGAAATCGTCCAGTTTCATTCTTCTGCATGTGGCTATCCAATTTTCCCAACACCATTTGTTGAAGAGACTGTCTTTTTTCCATTGGACATTCTTTCCTGCTTTGTCGAAGATTAGTTGACCATAGAGTTGAGGGTCCATTTCTGGGCTCTCTATTCTGTTCCATTGATCTATGTGCCTGTTTTTGTGCCAGTACCATACTGTCTTGATGATGACAGCTTTGTAATAGAGCTGGAAGTCCAGAATTGTGATGCCGCCAGCTTTGCTTTTCTTTTTCAATATTCCTCTGGCTATGTAGGGTCTTTTCTGGTTCCATACAAATTTTAGGATTATTTGTTCCATTTCTTTGAAAAAAGTGGATGGTATTTTGATGGGGATTGATTGAATGTGTAGATTGCTCTAGGTAGTATTGACATCTTCACAATATTTGTTCTTCCAATCCATGAACATGGAACGTTTTTCCATTTCTTTGTGTCTTCCTCAATTTCTTTCATGAGTATTTTATAGTTTTCTGAGTACGGATCCTTTGTCTCTTTCGTTAGATTTATTCCTAGGTATCTTATGGTTTTGGGTGCAATTGTAAATGGGATCGACTCCTTAATTTCTCTTGCTTCTGTCTTGTTGTTGGTGTATAGGAATGCCACTGACTTCTGTGCATTGATTTTATATCCTGCCACTTTACTGAATTCCTGTATGAGTTCTAGCAGTTTTGGGGTGGAGTCTTTGGGGTTTTCCACATAAAGTATCATATCATCTGCAAAGAGTGAGAATTTGACTTCTTCTTTGCCGATTTGGATGCCTTTGATTTCTTTTTGTTGTCTGATTGCTGTGGCTAGGACTTCCAATACTATGTTGAATAGCAGTGGTGATAGTGGACATCCCTGCCACGTTCCTGACCTTAGGGGGAAAGCTCTCAGTTTTTCCCCATTGAGAATGATATTCGCTGTAGGTTTTTCATAGATGGCTTTTATGATATTAGGTATGTACCCTCTATGCCTATACTCTGAAGAGTTTTGATCAAGAAAGGATGCTGTACTTTGTCAAATGCTTTTTCTGTATCTATTGAGAGGATCATATGATTCTTGTTCTTTCTTTTGTTAATGTATTGTATCACGTTGATTGATTTGCAGATGTTGAACCAACCTTGCAGCCCAGGGATAAATCCCACTTGGTCGTGGTGAATAATCCTTTTAATGTACTGTTGGATCCTATTGGCTAGTATTTTGGTGAGAATTTTTGCATCCATGTTCATCAGGGATATTGGTCTGTAATTCTCCTTTTTGATGGGGTCTTTGTCTGGTTTTGGGATCAAGGTAATGGTGGCCTCATAAAATGAGTTTGGAAGTTTTCCTTCCATTTCTATTTTTGGAACAGTTTCAGAAGAATAGGTATTAATTCTTCTTGAAATGTTTGGTAGAATTCCCCTGGGAAGCCATCTGGCCCTGGGCTTTTGTTTGTTGGGAGATTTTTGATGACTGCTTCAATTTCCTTAGTGGTTATAGGTCTGTTCAGGTTTTCTGTTTCTTCCTGGTTCAGTTTTGGTAGTTGATACATCTCTAGGAATGCATCCATTTCTTCCAAGTTATCTAATTTGCTGGCATATAGTTGCTCATAATATGTTCTTATAATTGTTTGTATTTCTTTGGTGTTGGTTGTGATCTCTCCTCTTTCATTCATGATTTTGTTGATTTGGGTCTTTTCTCTTTTCTTTTTGATAAGTCTGGCCAGGGGTCTATCAATCTTGTTAACTCTTTCAAAGAACCAGCTCCTAGTATCATTGATCTGTTCTACTGTTCTTTTGGTTTCTATTTCATTGATTTCTGCTCTGATCTTTATTATTTCTCTTCTCCTGCTGGGTTTAGGCTTTATTTGCTGTTCTTTCTCCAGCTCCTTTAGGTGTAGGGTTAGGTTGTGTACTTGAGACCTTTCTTGTTTCTTGAGAAAGACTTGTATTGCTATATACTTTCCTCTTAGGACTGCCTTTGCTGCATCCCAAAGATTTTGAATAGTTGTGTTTTCATTTTCATTGGTTTCCATGAATTTTTTTAATTCTTCTTTAATTTCCTGGTTAACCCATTCATTCTTCAGTAGGATGCTCTTTAGCCTCCATGTATTTGAGTTCTTTCCGACTTTCCTCTTGTGATTGAGTTCTAGTCTCAAAGCATTGTGGTCTGAAAATAGGCAGGGAATGATCCCAATCTTTGGGACCGGTTGAGACCTGATTTATGACCTAGGATGTGATCTATTCTGGAGAATGTTCCATGGGCACTAGAGAAGAATGTGTATTCCATTGCTTTCAGATGGAATGTTCTGAATATGTCTGTGAAATGCATTTGGTCCAGTGTGTCATTTAAAGTCTTTATTTCCTTGTTGATCTTTTGCTTAGACGATCTGTCCATTTCAGTGAGGGGGGTGTTAAAGTCCCCCACTATTATTCTATTGTTGTCGATGTGTTTCTTTGCTTTTGTTATCAATTGGCTTATATAATTGGCTGCTCCCATGTTAGGGGCATAGATATTTACAATTGTTAGATCTTCTTGTTGGATAGACCCTTTAAGTAGGATATAGTGTCCTTCCTCATCTCTTATTACAGTCTTTGGTTTAAAATCTAATTTGTCTGATATAAGGATTGCCACCCCAGCTTTCTTTTGGTGTCCATTAGCATGGTAAATGGTTTTCCACCCCCTCACTTTCAATCTGGGGGTGTCTTTGGGTCTAAAATGAGTCTCTTGCAGACAGCATATCGATGGGTCTTGTTTTTTAATCCAATCTGATAGCCTGTGTCTTTTGATTGCGGCATTTAGCCCATTTACATTCAGGGTAACTATTGAAAGATAGGAATTTAGTGCCATTGTATTGCCTGTAAGGTGACTGTTACTGTATATTGTCTGTGTTCCTTTCTGGTCTATGTTGCTTTTAGGGTCTCTCTGCTTAGAGGACCCCTTTCAAGATTTCTTGTAGGGCTGGTTTTGTGTTTGCAAATTCCTTTAGTTTTTGCTTGCCCTGGAAGCTTTTTATCTCTCCTTCAATTTTCAATGACAGCCGAGATGGATAGAGTATTCTTGGCTGCATATTTTTCTCATTTAGTGCTCTGAATATATCCTGCCAGTCCTTTCTGGCCTGCCAGGTCTCTGTGGATAGGTCTGTTGCCAATCTAATGTTTCTACCATTGTAGGTTACATATCTCTTCTCCCGAGCTGCTTTCAAGATTTTCTCTTTGTCTATGAGACTCATAAGTTTTACTATTAGATGTCGGGGTGTTGACCTATTTTTATTAATTTTGAGAGGGGTTCTCTGTGCTTCTTGGATTTTGATGCCTGTTTCCTTCCCCAAATTAGGGAAGTTTTCTGCTATAATTTGCTCCATTATACCTTCTGCCCCTCTCTCTCTTTCTTCTTCTTCTTGGATCCCAATTATTCTAATGTTTCGTCTTATGGTATCGCTTATCTCTCGAATTCTGCCCTCGTGATCCAGTAGTTGTTTATCTCTCTTTTTCTCAGCTTCTTTATTTTCCATCATTTGGTCTTCTATATCACTGATTCTCTCTTCTGCCTCATTTATCCTAGCTGTTAGTGCCCCCATATTTGATTGCACCTCATTAATAGCCTTTTTGATTTCAACTTGATTAGATTTTAGTTCTTTTACTTCTCCAGAAAGGGTTTCTCTAATAACTTCCATGCTTTTTTCAAGCCCAGCTAGTATCTTTAAAGTGATGATTCTGAACTCTAGATCTGACATGGTACTAATGTCCGTATTGAGTAGGTCCCTGGCAGTCGGTACTACTTCTTGTTCTTTTTGTTGAGGTGATTTTTTTCCGTCTTGTCATTTTGTGCAGAGGAGAATAGATTAATGAGAGAACAAAATGCTAGCAGGGTAACAACGTCCCCAGAAAATATACTCTAAACAAATCAGAAAAGAACTGAAGCAGTGGGAAAAGAAAGGGAAAGAGAGAAAAAAGAAAAAGAAAAAGGGAAAGATAAAAACAGAACAAAACAAAACATAAACAGAATGTGATCAAGTATGATCAGGCTGGTATATAGATCAGTGCCACACACTAGATTTGGGGTGTATTTTGTTCTGTTAGAAGAAAGTGCCTCCCAAAATTTTAAAGAAAAAAAAACTTATATATGTACAAAAATAAGGGTTGATATGATGAAGGGATGGAATATGACTGTAAAGATGGAAATTATAAAAAATTTAATAAAAGGAATTGATAAGAAGTTGTTTGAAAAAAGAAAGAAGAGGGTTTAAAAAAAGAAAAAAGAAAAAAAGGGAGAGAATGTGATCAGGCAGGGGAGTAGGAAAAAACCATATACTAGAGATTTAGGGTATATTTTGATCTGTTAGAAGAAACTATCTCAAAATTTTAAAGAGAGAACAACTTATATATATATATATATGCCAAAAATATGGGTAACTACTATGAAGGGATAGAATATGACTCTAAAAATGAAAAATAAAAATGTTTTTTAAAAAAGGGATTGATCAGATGTTGGTTGAAAAAGGGAAAAAGAAAAATTCAAAAAAAGAAACAGAAAAAAGTTAAAAAAAAATTAACTTTGGAAGACTAAAGAATCATGGTAAAAAAGCCATGAATTCTATGTGCAGTATTCCCCTAGCGCTGGAGTTCTGCAGTTCTCATTGATCGGTAAGCTTGGTCTTGGCTGGCTGTTCTCGCTGAGCTTCTGGGGAGGGGCCTGTTGCCGTGGTTTCCAAATGTCTCTGCCGGAGGCGGAATTGCCCCGCCCTTGCCCCCTCCCAGCTAAGTAATCTGCTCGGGTTTGCTCTCTGGAGCTTTTGTTCCCTGTGAGCTTTCCGTACAGCTTTGGAGGCGGAGAGTGAAAATGGCGGCCTCCCAATCTCCACCCCAGAGGAGCCGAGAACTCGGGCCCCGCTCCTCCATGAGCCCCCAGAAAAAAGCTGTCAGTCACTCCCGGCTCCCCAGTCTCCAGCCGCACTCCGCGCTCACCCGGCCTGTGACCGCGCGTTTCTATCTCTGGCACCCGACCCTGGGTGGAGTCTCCAAACCCTGCAGATCCCTGCAGTGCCCTCTCGCGCCACTCCTCCCAGGAAGGAAGGTGAGTCTCCCTGGATCTGCCATTTGTTGGGTCCCTGCTGGAGGAGCAGTGGCCCGATTGTGCCGCGGATCACGGTTTATGGCAACCCCGAGCTGAGAGCCCGCGCCTGGGCTCCGCCTCTGCAGCCGGCTTCCCTGCTCCGATACCTGGGAGCTCGGCCACACTCAGGCACCCCCGGTCTTTCTGTGACCCTGAGGGTCCTGAGACCACACTGTCCCGCGAGGGTTCCACTCCCCGCTTAGCCACGGGAGTGACGTCCCTCAGTGGAGCCGACTTCTAAAAGTTCCGATTTTGTGCTCCGCGGCTCTATCACTTGCCAGAAGTGGCCGATGGAGGCCCCTCCCCCGCCGTCTATCCTCCTGAATATCGCCTCGGATTCACTTCTCCGCATGTCCTACCTTCCAGAAAGTGGTCGCTTTTCTGTTCAGAGAGTTGTTACTCTTCTTTTCTTCGATCTCCTGTTGAGTTCGTAGGTGTTCAGAATGGTTTGATCCCTATCCAGCTGAATTCCTGAGAGGAGACGAAATCCAGGTCTCCTACTCCTCTGCCATCTTGCTCCGCCCCTCCAGAATTTTTTTTTTTTAATTTGCAGAAATAAGCTATGTTGCCACATGTCTACTCAAATAAATTCACATTGCCATCTAAACTGACTCATTTGTAAGGAACAAGTCTACATAGCAGAAAGTATAACATCCATCAGAAGGTATGCATGCCAGAAACATTGAAATGGACAGGTTTCTCATTTTCTTATTGTTTTAATGCGCCATCTCTTGACCTTTACCTGCACCCTGACTCTAGCACAGATGCCGAAATGTAGAATCATAGAAAATAGGAGGATAGGGGTGGGAGGAGGGGGGGTACAAAAAAGGAGGGGAGCAGGAAAGGCAGGATGCAATTTCTCAAGATAGGAATTTAGGGGGAAAACGCCCCGACAAGGGAATTCTAACTTGAAAGACTATCTTCCCCAGCTAGGTGGCATCTAGAACCTATGATTGCCATTCAGAGAAAAGGAAAAAGGGAAAAAGGAATATAGCATTTTCTCCTTAGGGCAGAAGGGGTTGTTTCTCTTTAGTAAATGCATGGACTTAAATGTGGAACCTCAGACTTTATAGTCAAAGCAAAGGAAACCATAAGATAAACAGTAAAAATGATTTGTTGATATGACGTTATTGTAGCTTTTATGTATATTTTGTCAAGCAAAACATGGATATTTCATGCAATGCTTTAAGCACAACATTCGAAAGGAAAACAATAGCCATTTGTTTTGATAGGAATGCATATTCAATGGTGGACATATCTTGTAGCATTATTTTTTTCTTACAGCAATGACATTTGGTGTTTTTCAGGGATTGAAACAATGATACCATCCTTCCATTGAATCCACATGCAAGAAAAAGCGTAGTATAAATAATGTCTCTTACCTATTAAGTTGCTTTCCACTTATGTTGAGACCAGGACTTGGCACCACCTTTGGTTTCATTTCCTACCATGCCTGCCGAGTCTCTCTGAGCCTGACATATTCTCTGGAAGCTCTGACTCTTTATCATTTTATCTCTGTATTCCATAGCCTAAAAGGAGTTCACTAAGTTTTGTTTTTTTATTGTTGTTGGGTTTTTTTGACTAAATGAATAAGGAAATGAATAACCTCAGGCTAGAAGTGATGAAACATAAATAATATTACAACTAAAATTTACAGTTTGTAAAGCACTTTCGTTACCTGACTTAATACTCAAAATCATGGTATGAGGTAGATATCTCCTATCTCTACTTTACAAATAAGGGAACAGAAGCTCAGAGAGGTTAAGTAGGCTGCCCAGGAGCACAGCTAATGAAGTCACTTAGTTGGAATTTAAACCCAGATCTTCCCTAAATTTCGTATGCTTTCTCCTCTATCCTGCTGCCTCTAGAGACCTTATGCACAAAGAGTAGAAGCTGAGAAGATTTTATCTCATATATTGAATTTTATTCAGGGTGAAATAAGTAAAGCATTCTATTTTTTAAAAGTTCAGAATATTAATAACATTTTATGAATGCTCACATTCATTCGGTTTATTATTTTTTGTAACTATGAAAGAAGAAGAACCAGCAATACAAGTTTAATATCACAAGAGATTTGGCAGTATTTTATTAACCTGCCCTGCTAGGTTGCCCACAGTGATGTAAGTACTGCTATTGATCAGTTTGTGCAGAGGTACTGAATTACAGCTTAGAGCTGTGTAACTTTCACTTATAGAGACGAAGGCTGGTGGGTACAAAACATTCTATTGTAATCCTAGGAAAATATTTTTAAATATATATTTCCCCTTGGCAATCCCATAATGATTTCCTTTCAAGTAATCTCATCGTTAGTGAATTTATACCTCGAAGAACTACCAGCATCCAGGAGGGTGTCGGCAACGTGCTGGCCTCAGAACTGAGTGAGTGATAGGTGCCTGCTGCCCCCTAGGCTTGCACTGAAAAGAGCAGAGATGGCTCCACTCAGTGTGTTCCTGTCTCCCTCACTGTCCAAGTCCAACAAGTGAGAGGCCTTTATGCGGCTCCATTATTACTCCATATCCATCCTTACCCCAGGGGAGCATAATGTCCGTGGACCCCATGCAAAGGTTCTAGAAAAGAGATCCGAGGTAGATCATTTGTAATACTTGTCATTTACTAGAAATGGGATGCTGGCTGGAGGAAAAAACATTAGGAATAGGCTAGTGAGGGCTTGAGAGCATGCACTGTCCCCATCCTCAATCGTCCTCTTAGAGAGAATACCTTCTATTCAAAAGAAATGCTTCCCGTCCCATTCATTCCCAGTTTAGGATATTGATATCTGCTTATGGCTGCCTTTTCTGGTATTATGTGCACACTCTAAAATAATTGCAAATTAGAAGGAAATTGTGACAAATATCCCGAGTAGGAATAGGAAATCCTAAACCCAGGACAGTTGTTTCAGGTTACCCTAGAAAGCTACCTGTCAGTATTTTTTAGGAGGTTTCATTGCTCAATGTATTTGATTGAAACGATGGTTGAACATAACTGTTCTCTCCTGATCTCTCCTCTCTGCCCACCATTTGCCTCACTGGCTCAGCCTGTGCTTTGTAAATGTAGACATCATGCCAGCTTCTCTCCTCTGTCTTCCTCTTATCTGGTCAGGTGTCTCCCTGCAGAGAGCTGACCCACAGCTCCTGCTCTCACTATGACCTCTATAGTGAAGACTCCAACTTACTTCATCCGGCTCTGTGTCTTCCTCTGGGGTCCTGATCCATCGCGTGGACCCACAACTCTCTAATTTCACTTGACACTCTTTAAGAGCTCAGAGAAGGAAGCATGAGTGTATCATCACGGAAGGTGTCATGGAGGGATCAGGGCTTAAACTCACTGTAATTGGTGGATGGACTCTTCTATATCGAAATTGCCCAGATAGAGATTTTATATTAAGAAAATTTACTGAATTATTGGCATTCAACCCTATGCTTAATACACATCCAGTGGGTGTGGAAGTTCAAATCTGAATTTCTCAACTAAGATCAAGTTTAAGTCTGCAGGAAGCTGTGCTTGTTAGAGAATCACAGAATTAAGTTCTTGGTGAAAGAACTTGGTAAGAGGCAACATGACCATCATGAGATCCTTGCTGGTCTTATAGACCCCAGAGTTCTGGAGAGGTTCCCAGCACGCTTACTGTGGGCAACTGTGAAGCACTATCTGGGAGGAAATGAGCAGTCCTACAAGGCAAACATGTCTTGCCAACGCATTTGATTGGAAATTAGAAAAAATAAATAAACAGATCACAGGGGCCGAGTTTAATGCCTTCAAGAAATGCAAATATGCATATTGACAGACACTTTCCTAATATTTAAAATAGCAGGCACATGAACTTTAATACAGTCCCCTGCTCTATTTTCTCTGTGCACTGTGTATTACTTACATATTCAGGAACATTTTGGTAGCAATAATCAAAGGAAGAAATTAAAAAAAAAACCCAGCTAATTGGGAAATGAGCTGATTCTAAAGCCACAGTGACGATCGTTGTGGGAGGAGGTAGCCATTATTTAATTGTTCTTCCTCTAGAGACAATCAGTAGGGTGGGTGTTGCCAAGTGTCCTGAAGCAAATACTACTATAAAGCTCCATGTGGAGTAGGACCATTGTCCCTCCAAATATAGTCCCTTTGTGTTGAGGGCCAAGAAATCCAATGACGGAATGAAACAATGGAAATCCGCCCAGAGACTTTTGTAAAGAGCAATCCCTTTGGTAAAACTGACAAATAAAGAAGCACTACAATTGCTCTTTTACCAGGAATTCTTTAAAATATTTGATTGTAAATGAACAATATGGGGTAGTTTGTGACCAAAGGGGTTCACATTTTTATGTGTGCTCCCCAGAGGAAGAAGTGATAGGTATAGCATAAGCACAGAGAGGTTCACATTATAATCTGAATTCTAATGCATATCTTAGGCTCTAGTAGATACAGGGTCTAGTTCTGAGATACAGATGGGGAGAATATATGCCAACCTATAAATTGGATCCAGAAGCACTCTCCAAATTGCTCGTCCCCTATATGGGTGACAAGACCTGCCTGCACATTTCTGTGAAATCCTGTGCTTTAATATATCATAATACTTACTAAAGGGTATTATCATTGTTGTTACTTGTTCATGTCCCCCATGGAAGGAGGGTCTACATCTGTCATTTCTTTATGCCTAATACTTAGCATCGTGCATGGCATATAGTAGACGCTCACTAATAATAATAAATAGTTGTTGAATTCATGAATATCCCCATTGGTAACTCATTTATGATCAACACGTGTTTTAATATGTTTTACTACCAGGGACATTCACTGCTGGTTTGCTGTCCACTCTTTGAGGTGAATTTTACATTCTTGATTAACAAGTCGTATGTTTACTCTGTATAAGGTGTTCTGCTAATCACTGTGGAGGGCACAGAGATGAGACTCCACCTAACCCTAGGTTTATCCCCAGGCTAATGTGGAACACTCCTCTTTAACTCACTGTGAATCATCACCTGTCAATTCTCTGAAGGCTTAGTGACTAGGATACAGTAGGTACTCATTAAATGTCTGGTGAAAGAGTAGATAAATGAACCTATCTGGTACTTGCAGTCAATTTGCCATCAAAAGCTTGGGGCTAATAGTTATCAGTGTCCTAATGAAATCCTTTAATCTTTCATGGGCTCTTTTTCTCAACCAATTATAGTCAACATTCTAAATATTTAACTGCAGTGTAAGATCCTTGAAGGCAGGTACTAACTATATTGATCTTATTCACCATTGTAGTCTCGGTCTCCAACGCATAGTAGATGATCAGTAAGTATTTCCTGAATGAAGTTTTTAATATTTCCTTTTTAGTCTTTGTAGAGGAGATGCCAAAAGTAGACAAATGGCTATGACAGAAAACACAGAGTAAAAGAGAAATAAAACAAAATATTTCGGGGGACTCACTTATGGTCAAGATCATGTCTTGTTGTAGAGGTACAATATTTTTTATAAATAAAAGTTATAAATTTTAATAACATTTTGGGTAGATCTTGAAGAGAGAATTCAGTTGATGTCCAGAAGAGCATTAAGTTTTACTTAAAAAAAAAACCTCATTCTTCAAAGTTATAGAATTCCCTGATTCAAAGATGTGGAGTTTTAAAAATATACAAAGTACTTATCTTTATGTCTGCAAAGAAAAGCAAGTATTTTTAACCTGAATTTTTTAATCACATGAAATGTTGATAAATTTTCTAAAAAATTTAAAAGGAAGGGGCCTCAGAATTTAATTCTGTGAAATTAATGTTAAGCACTAAACACATTCCTGTAAGAGTTTAAAATATTTTGGTACAAATAATGGGCTTAAGCTCTTCTTAAAACTAAAGGCCGTCTTAATCAATAAGTTCTTTAAGAAAAATAATTTTACTTTCACTTATAAGTAATATTAAAAATATGATGCAAGTGAGTAGAAACATTCAAAGCAGTGCCTAAAACATTCACCTAATCATGTAGGAATCCAAGGCTCAGCAGAAAGATCAAAAAAATCAAAATTAAAGGCCTGGGCCTGCATTGTGTCTGCAAATAGCAGATTTCACAACCTGGGAAAGTCCAACACACCCATCTTCCTGGTTGACAAAAAGAAGGGGTCATTTTAGAACAGCACCTCTCAGAACTTTAGTAGGTCACTAATCACTTGCAAATCTAGTTAACATGCAGATTCTGACTGGGTAGGTGGGGAGTTGGGGGGGGAGAGTCTGCAGTTCCAATAAGCTCCCAGGTGTTGCCCAGGCTGCTGGTTGTCGAGTAACAAAGCATTGGAAATCTCTTGAGGTTTTCTGTTGCCTGAGGATCCTAGGTAAGGTTTCCAGGTTTCTAGCATGAAAACTCTGTTATCAGACGTAAGCTGGAATGTGGTTCAACCACAAACACTTCTGGAAGTCCTTCTCATCGAATGTGCATGGCGCTTATCATTACTTTACCCCTTTGATTTAAAGGAATAATCTTCTCTAGATGTCACTGGTGTGCAGTATACTCTTCTCCCTTAATTTCCCCTTGACAAGCCTCAGAACATAGTAGTACTTAAAAACCAGTATGTAATGTAATGTGCCTTATGTGAATTTAGGCTCCTTTAGGAGTTTGGCCAACAGTTATTGTATCATCTGTCAATGAAAGATTCAAACAGTAATTTCTTGAGCCCTACTATGTGCCAAAGATTGTATCATGCAAGGTGTATATCATTATCTTTTATTTTGCAAATGAGAGCATTGAGGCTAAGAGTGAAGTCTAGAGCTATCCATCCAGTAAGAGGAGTCAAGATTTGAACCTAAGTCTTTTTTTTTTTTTAAGATTTTATTTATTCATTTGATTGATTGAGAGGGAGAGAGATCACAAGCAGGAGGAGAGGCAGAGGGAGTGGGAGAAGCAGACTCCCTGCTGAGCTGGGAGCCCGACATGGGGCTCAATCCTAGGAACAGAGATCATGACCTGAGCCAAAAGCAGACGCCTAACCATCTGAGCCATCCAGGCGCCCTTGAACCTAGGGGAAGATGTACGTGACATATTGTGGGCTTCAGGAAGTTTCCAATAAGAGCAGTAAGAGATGACACAAAGCAAATCAGAATGAAGTGCCCAGTGACTATAAAAGAAAAAAGTTTCAGAGGAACACAGAAGAAGGAGGAGGCCAAGTATGCCCGAATGGCCTGGAAAGGCTTCCCACAGAAGGGGCCATTGAGTCAGGTCTTGAAAAAATGAGTGGGAATTAAAGGAGCAGAGAAGAGAGCTTCATAGGCAGGGGGGACAGGAGGGAAATCTCTTTCCTTCTAAACATTATAAATTCCAAGGCTTTTTCAGGCAACCAGAGTGGAATCCGTTATGACAGGCCTTTACCACCGGACCAAAGAATTTGGATCCCATCCTTTTCTCACTGGGGGACCGCTCCATGTTTATAAATAATATAGCAGAACTATACTTTAGAGGATTATTCTGGCAACTAGAAATGTGAAAAACTGGAGCTGAAGAGTCAGGAGGCAGGAATATAGGAGGTCAGTTTTTTTTTTTTATTTGTAAAATGAGGAAGACAGAGTAACCACCTCACAGGGTTGTTTTGAGAATTAGATGAGGCACGTATGTAAAGAACTTAGAATGGTGCCTGACACTTGGTGTCAACAAATGTGAGCTATCGTTACTTACGCTCTCTCGGTGTGAAGGTGAATGAGCCCAAATCCTGCATGGATTTCCACTTAGCACACATTAGAGTCAGTTCTTCACTTCCAGAGCCTCTTAGTGCAATGTCAGGCATGTGGGAGGACTTTACTGCCAGGTAGTGTGGCTGGGGTCACCGTTACCCTCCTCTCCCCCCCACCCCCCTCCCCCAGGTAGGTGTTCGCTTGTGCTGTATTTTCTCTAACTTTTCGTATCTTCAGGGAAGCACAGTGACTGTCCTTTGGCTTAATGTTGCTTTGTTCCTGTATCAGTCTTTCTCCCTTTAATTCTACATAAGCACTCTCTCTGCTTGTAGGCACAAGTATAAAAGAAGGGCTATCATTCTGAGAACAATTTAAAAATAAGTGGGTGAGCCCCAGTTTTCTAAGAAAAAGAAACTCAAGGTGGAAATTCCCAGAGAAAAATTTGACTGAGAGTGACATTTGATATGTATCAGCAGCTTTGGGTTCCCTTAGGTTAAGTCCCACTCTATAAACCAAGGCTTAACATACTAAAGTAAAAGGCATATTACCCATCTTTGATTAGAACAGAGTCCAATCCGGAGGAGGAGAAAGAGAAGAGAAGATACAGTGTGGGAGGAGGGGATAAAGTAACAGTCAGGGCACTGGGTGCCCAGGCTTCAACCCCACTGAGTGGTCATGTGCCCTTGTGCAGATCGCTTTGTTTTCTCACATGCGGAGTGAAAATGCCATCCATCCTAGGGGTCTTTCATCCAACATTCCAGTCTCCCGAAATGTAGTGTTCACTCCTAGGTGCCAGGCGCTGGGCTAAGTTCTGTGATACCATAATGAGCAACACTACACATGGTCCCTGCCTTCATGGGATGTACAAACTAGGGGAATAGACAGATATTCATCTAGTACTCCCCCCATATCACAATACAGCTGTGACAGGCTACAAGGAAAATGTTACAGGGTGCTGCAGGGAACCGTAGAGAGGCAGGGAAAGGATCCTTGAGGGAATGGGCGTTGAGTAGTGGTTGATGATACCAATCTAGGGATATTTGTTGTTATAGCCCAGGAAGAGGAGATGGCACGTTTACTGCCCTCAGAAAGAAGGCCAGTGTCCCTGGAACACAGAGAAGAGGAGGGATATGATTATTGAGGCTGCAGGAGGAAGCAGGGGTAAAACTAAAAGAGCCTTCTATGCCCTTTTGAAGGATTGTTTTAAAGGATTGTTGTGTTCATTGCCAAGTACAATGAAGGGCTTACATTTATCATTTTAAAATCTTTAAAAATTATAAAATGCTGAACAAATGAAAGGCAACTTCATTACCATCATGAGTGTTGTCTTTCCGGAGTTATACTAAGAGAATTGCACCAAATATCATTATATAGCTTAACACAAGCATCTATTCTACTCAAGGAATCAAAGAACAAAGTCTGGCTGTTCACGGGGTCATAAAATACTCTCCAAAGAAAAGTCTAGGCATCCACCTTTTAGGTACATAGAATGCTGGTGATTTCATGGAACCATAAACTTTTAGTTCGGAAAGGATTTTCCTCGCTAACCAATGACATTTCCGAAATGGAGATTGAAAGCCTCTGGGGCTGATGACCTCTGAGCTACTGAAGACAGCCTATTCTGTCTTTGTGCTTTGAACTTGATTCAAAATTCTCACTCACATTTTGGATGGGAACCTACAAGATGAGGATGGAGGACGGAGACACTAACCTTACAGTGTCACATACATAATCTAATTCAACCCTCACAAGAGCTTTATGAGGCCTAACCTCAGTTTTACAGATGAGAAAACAGAGGTGAGGAAAAATGGGTGAATTTTTATTTGCCCAAGCTCATATAGTTAATAAGTAGCAGGGCCTGACTTTGAACACACGTTGACTTGACTCCAAAGCCACAGTTCTAGGTGTTCGAGAACTATACCTTAGAGTCATTTAAAAAATACTTTGATAGTTGCAGCACGTCTTTTGAAAATCTGATAAAATCTAATACCCTGTGCTCTGGAGAAGAGAATATGCACAAAAGTTTGTGAACAATTCCAGTATTTAGATGGCTCATAAATCATACACCCATGTCACGATGTTCATTGGTTAGAACAGAAGCTTCACTGGGACGAGGTCATTGTTCGTTTTATTCATTGCTGCGGTCCCAGCCCTAAGAACATGGCCTGGCACAGAGTAGGGGTTCAAAAAAATAGTTGTTGAGTTAAAGTGATTCCAAATGCCTGGGTCCGCTCACCTAATTACCTAGAGCAGGGTGATAAAAACCCAGTATAGACGGGTTGCCTCTGTGCAAAATTTAGGAGCACCACAGAGTGCCTTCCCAACCCTGACCCCAGGGGACCCAAGGGATACCAAAAGGGGCCGTCCACGTCCAGATCTGAGTCATTATGGGCCAAGTGTGCTTTGCTGTTTAACTTTAAAATCACTCTCTCCCCCACCCCCAATGTCAGAAAAGGAAGGTGTCTTTCAAAGTTTCTTTTTAAATTAGAATTTGAAACACGCTAGTAAAAACAGCACCTCTGAGTCAATTTTCAGGAAGTATTTGGATAAAAAGTGTATAGAGCGTGTTTTGTCCAAGTGCTTCCTGGCATCACCGCTATATTTAATGGATTTTGCTCATTTGGGGGAAGCTAGAACTTTAGGATACTTAGGTGTATTTCTTTTTTTTTTTTTTAAGATTTTATTTATTTATTTGAGAGAGAATGAGATAGAGAGAGAGAGAGCATGAGGGGGGGAGGGTCGGAGGGAGAAGCAAACCCCCCGCCGAGCAGGGAGCCGGATGCGGGACTCGATCCCGGGACTCCAGGATCATGACCTGAGCCGAAGGCAGTCGCTTAACCAACTGAGCCACCCAGGCGCCCTACTTATGTGTATTTCTAAGAAAAAGAAACTGAAGCTGAAGTAAATATCAACTCTTAGAAAATAGCTGTAAAGTCATAACATGTTATCTACCCCAGGTTTTAAAGCCAAGAATAGCGGGCACCTGGGTGGCTCAGTTGGTTAGGCGACTGCCTTCGGCTCAGGTCATGATCCTGGAGTCCCGGGATCGAGTCCCGCATCGGGCTCCCTGCTCGGCAGGGAGTCTGCTTCTCCCTCTGACCCTCCCCCCTCTCATGTGCTCTCTCTCTCATTCTCTCGCTCAAATAAATAAATAAAATCTTAAAAAAAAAAAAAAAACAAGAATAGCTGAGAAGATCCTTTCTAGAGAGTGGGTCTGGGCAATTGACAGTTCTTAGTGCCCCCAGGGCAATCTTTCCCGAAAGGCTACATTCAAGAACTGATACAAAATCCTCTTTTCAACTAGTTAACTTTTTTTTCTTGGTTTAGATGCTGATCCAGTTGAAACAAAGAATGGGAAGGGAATGATCATCAGATATACTTGGCCTATTTATATATATATATATGAGATCTATGTGTACACATATACGTATGAACCATATGTAGATAAGGAAAGGACACTTGAAGCGACTCAATACCTTGCACACTAAGTGGGAGAACTGGGACATTATTTGGTGTTTTGAACAGGCAAGTAATATGATGGAAGTACTATCCTGAGAAGCTAACGGTTCTGTGGTGTTTGGGTGGTACTCAGGTAGGCAAGGGTAGACACAGAGACAAAGGTGGGATGGCCAGAGTCACCAAGGCGAGAGGGCTGGTCCCCACATGGTGGAGGCAGCAAGGCAAGAAGGAATAGATGGGAGAGGCATTTTGAAAAAGGGATCCATAGACCTCTCTCTCTTTCTCTCTTTTTCTCTTTCTCTTATTTTGAACACTAATATTGCCTGATTTTGCCTAATACTGTGTTAAGCCCTAAGGAAGTTCAAGCTATATTAGACAATATCTATCATTTGGGGGCAGATTTTTCTCCTCTCTGTCTTTCATCTGTGAAACACAGATGCAGTTGGAAATAAGCCGAGGCTGAGGTTCTTCTCTACCCCTCCTGACATGAATCACTGGTTAGGCCTGATCCCCTCATTATATAAGAAATACTAGTCATATGACAGAATATTTAGAAAATGGAAATTTAAAAGACATCACCCATAATTCCACCATCCTAAAAGTGGACATAATTATATTTTTGATGTGTTTTCTTCTAATCTTTTTTTACTATGCATTAACTTTTTTTTTTTACAAAATGTAATTGTAGTAGATACCACACCATTCTGCACCCTACATTTTCCAAAGGCAACAATACATGGATTGATTAACAGAATGCTATGGGACTGGATTTTCTAAGGTAATCCATATTGAGAAAGAAACCAAGGCCAAGGATAGTCCTTGAGACCCCCAAAGTCAGAGAATGAGAGAGGGTTTTTTAAGTTTATCAAAGACTGAGAGTAGCTTTTGGTTATGTTCTATCTTTCTATGCAGCAAACACATTTTTGGTACTTTGTATTTTCCTGGGATCGATTAGTGTTGAGTCATCTTGGTGGAGCAGCATAAAGAGAAGGTAATCACGCCCAGCTATCTACGGTGTACTTGGTCTGTTTAAACAAGTCTGTGTCTTAAGAGACAGTGTGATTATGATGATGCTCTCAGAGGTTGGCGAGAGGCCACTGCGTGCTTCAGTAAATATCAAGTTCTAAAGAGATAATAACATGAGAAACCTCAGGACGGTCTCTGTATATTTATACACACACATATATTCTAGAATAGAAAGGAACTTCCCCAGAAAGGCTGTATGAAACAGGCATAACAGCCAAGCAATACCTTTTTCTTCCCTTAATTCAAAGGACCACCAGGATAAAGAATCTTCAAGGGAAGCTACAATGGGATAGGTTTGGAAATCTGCCTTATTTTTAGGGTAAAAGAAAGATACTGTAATATGAGTTAATTAGTGGCTTTGTCTCTATTTATGAGAAACAAGATGCCAATAAAAATCATATTTTCATGATAACGGAGTCACCTTTGGTGAAATCATTCCTCCCAACTCAAAGGTGGAATCTCCCCTTGTTGCCCAGCCATAAACTCTGAAATTTGTCTTCCTCATCACCTCAAAGTTCCATTGATACTGATATCTAGGGCTCTAGAGGGCTCTCTTGTTACCTTCTCAATCTCTTAGTGCTTCTCTCTTTATGGGATGTGTTTTAATGCTGTGGCTCCTCCTTACACCACTTGGCCATTCTTTAAAGTATAGATTGATGGTCTTCTATTAGGAATAAGGAGGGAAAGCATTCTATCATAGTCTTAGTGTACTGAGCTGAATTTATCCAAGAAATTCTGTTGGTTTAAATATATAAAAAATGCAATTGCATCATTAATCCCACATCCTTATTTGTCCACAGTTCATGGGCCATAGTTATTTACAAACTTTACTTAGTGCCCAACTGCTGCATGACCCCAGATGGGAAGCAAATATATAAAAAATGGAATCTGGTTGCAGAGAAACAGGTCAACATGCAATCTAAATAGTGGTGTACCTTTCACTGGGCAATCTCAAATATTTACAAAACAGTTAATGTGGAGAATCAATAAAGGATTTTCCAAAGGACTCATCATAGGATTTCTTTAATGAGAAGCTTCCTTTTTATATTCAAATTATAATTTGAGTCAACATTAAGAAAATATGTTCACCTGTTTAAGAAAGGGAAAGAGTTTATAGAATCTAACCTGATGTAAATGAGGATAAATTTCAAAGTGCTGACAAATCCCAAAGATCCCCTCTAGTAATCAAAGCAATCCTTAAAAAAAGGAAAGAAAAGAAACACCCAAAATGAGCAATTACCTTTATTTTCAAATAGGGCAATAACACATAGGTTCTAGAAAATTCCAGACAGTAAATTAATTAAAATCTCCAGGAAAATTAGTGTGAGAATTATTAAAAGATATTTATGAGCATGAGAAGCAGAGGTGGTTGATAACCTCGATGCAGTATGGGTCCATGAAGAGCAACTGGCCTCATGTTGTTCACCTTTTAATTGAAGACATAGCAATCATGCTTATAAAATTTGAGGCTGATTCAGAGCTAAGGAAGAGAGTGCTTTTTTTTTTTTTTTTTAAATGCCTTTCAGCCTCTCTTTATGGAGCAAGGATTACTCATCCCTCCAGGCTCCCTCATTTTCACAAGAAACCTTAAATTGCCCTTGATTTATTGGTCAAAGCATACACTTTTGCCACTAACCAACAAAGTGAAATATGTGCATTTAAGTTTTTTTCTGGAGAATAAAACCTTGAATTATCTACTGTCCAGATTGTATCCAATCCAAATGTAGTAACAACAACAGCAACATTTATGATGATTGCCTAAAAAATATGCATCCATTCCTCTAGACGTTACAGACATTCTAGATCTTTGGAAAAATTCAGATTGTCAAGTATCCAAATATTTATTTAATCCTTTATTAAACCAACTTCTATTGATTTCCTGCTGTGTGCCGGGCCTTGTGATAGGCACTAAGTATGGAATGTGATTGAAATAGACACAGTCCAGACATGACAATCAGGAATTGAAAATATCTCAATAATTCCAATAAGTTGAAAGATGTTTTTCTTTTTTTTTTTAGTTTGAAAGGTCAATCTGTTAAATACAGAACAGAGAACTGTCATTTAACAGCAGATTTTATGAAGACACTTAAATACCACATGACTTTAAGCACTTAGGTTGACTGTAAAACAGTATGAGGGAATGGAGATAGCCTGCTACATAACACTTAACATTGGTGTAATGGTGAGTTTCTTTCCTATCTTCCCTGACAGACTCTTCCTTGAGGGCAGGGACTACATCATATTCACCTTCATGTCTTCCATACTTACTACAATGCTGTACAAGCATTCAGCCCATGCTGAATTAATGATTGAGTAAATATAGATTGAAAAAATCAGACCTCCCCTATCTTAGACTGGATCAGCAAAAATACAATGTCCTGAATGCAAGAGGTATGCATAATTTGTACCATATACTACTGTGCTTGGCAATGGCTAGAGTTCTAAGTTTAGGGGAAGAGCCATATTCTTTAAGAGACACTAACAGACTGGACCAGATCCAAGAGATAGCAATAGACTGTCTGAAGTTGTGTGTGGTTTGATGTAAAGGAATGTTTAGCCGACAAAAAAAAAAAAAAAAGGACTCTTATAAGGAACAGTTTGGCTTTCTACAAACATCTCAAGGACAAGCATATGGAAGAAGGAATAGACTTGTCCTATTTAATTCCAAATGGCAGAATTAGAGTCCGTGGATTAAAATAAAAAATTATAAGGAAAAAGTTTCTTAAACAGTTTGCAGTCCTCAGTGAGATATAATAATTCATTTATGTGGGTAGAGTATTACTTAATTGATCTGTATAGTAGTGGAGTGGTTGGGTTAGAAGATGTTTAATATCCTTTCCAAGTCCAAGATGTAAAAACTTTATGCCAATAGGAGTTATAGTGAATAAGTGGATTCCATATTAGCATGTAACAAACTAATCTAATTAATGGGTCATATAACGACTATTTACAGGTATTAACATGACTGTTAATACTAAATATTTTTGCATTAGTCATGAAAATATTTCTGAAAGCAATAGGTTTTGACAGGGTGAAAGAAGAGGAAATCACACAGTTCCAGATCTTTGAAACAACTTAACAAAATGAAAGAATTTTGGTTTGGCTGGAATGATGGGTGTAGGCAATGAGCCCAGCACAAGTCAGACCAGATCGCTTGCCATATGAACTGGGGCTGACAGTTGGGTCCCCAGGGGATGGCATGAGGGCAGTGCATGTGCTCTTGGAGACCCACAGAAGCAAAGTTAACCGAAGACAGTAGGAAGGGCTGAGACAAAATAAAGCAAATCTATTATTACCCACAAGTCCAGTAGCAGGAGCTGGCCTCGAACTGGTCTAGAGCTGGTAAGCTGAATCAGAAGAGAATCCACTCTGAAACTTTTCATGGAGGGTCCTGGTCATGGCTACAAATGTTAGTGGCTTGACTGCATTGGTCATTGGGCGTGTGATGCGTGCATACTGGGAAGGCTTATTGGCACAAAGTTGGGCACATAATCCACAAATCAATTGGTGGAAATCCTCAAAGTGAGCTTCAGAACCTGCAGGAAGGCTTTGCCATTAACCCACAACTTTTAGATTCAAGTAATTTCAGAAGCAGCCCTCCAAATCAGTTCTGCCTTTTCCCTCCTACCACTTAGATCTCAAACATTTTTTTCCTGCTTGGCAGAACTACCTTGGCTCCCTCTGAACAGGCTGACAAGGAGGCTGGAATGTGTGTGAAGGAGTCGAAGGAGCAGTAGACAGATGAAAGCACTGGGAGCCATTCTTGGCTTCTGTAACGTGCACCTAGCTTTCTTCTGCATATACACAAGATTCCACTGAGCGCTACTCCGAGATCATCTAGCAAAAGACTTGATAGCAAATGTTTTGTTTAGAGGTCAGATTTCAGAGTTTTGACTGTATTTGGAGTGTTTTCATTGGGAAGAATTTCCCTGGGAAAGGTAAGACAATATGCAGAATTAGCCGTAAGGATGAACAGAAAGCAGAGGACAAACAGCTTACCCTGCAAAAGGAGTTGTTAAACAAAAAGACAGTCAAGCTGCTTTTGCACTTTAAGATTGGGGTGGGAGTGAGTGGGTCTCCACTTCTGAGCCTTGGGTTGCTTCTAAGAGGGTCCATGGTTCTCACTGGTTAATTAAAGGCTCTGGGCTGTGTAGCTTGCTCTCCAGACACCTACACCTCAACCACTACAAGAATTTAGCCATCCCATGCTATGCAGTTGACCTTTGAACAACACAGGGGTTAGGAGCACCTACCCGCATGCAGTCTACATATAACTTGGCTCCCCGAAAACTTAACTACTAATAGCCTGTTTGACCAGAAGCTTTACCAGTAATATAAACAGTCGATTAACACATATTTTGTATGTTGTATGTGTTATATATTGTATTCTTACAATAATACCTAATATTTTCATAATTTTTTTCACTATTTCTAGGCTATGTGGTTTGTCTGCAATTTTTTTCAAATTGTTGCAAGTCTCCAAAAATGTTTCATATATATTTATTGAAAAATATCTGCATGGAAGCAGATCCCCACAAATAAATCTGTGGTATCTAAGGGTCCACTGTATTTTCATTTAGGCATTCATTATCACATGCACTAATTAAACAGGATTAAGACAATTTTCAATATGCCCTACGAAAATCCTTTCCCCTGTCCAGTTTCCCCAGCACATTCTCAGTGCCACAGTTTGTGTGATAGTGGAAAGAGTTCAAATATCATCAGACCGGAGATAGAGAGTGTCTCCACACTTGGTTGCTATATGACCTAGGACATCTCTTCACCTCTGGGAGTCTTAATTTCCTGTTCTATAAAATAGGATACCACAGGGGTTTGCTGTGGACATTAATTAAAGATGTGACTGGCACATAGAAGGTGTTCAACACTGTCAGTCCCTCCCACCTCTCCCTTCCTTGTTTTTTTTTTTTTTTAAGTATTTTTAAGATTTATTTATTTGAGAGAAAGAGGGAGAGAGAGAGAGGAGAGGGAGAGGGAGAACCCCAAGCAGGCTCCACTCTGAGCACAGAGCCAAATGTGGAACTCGATTCCATGACCCTGAGATCATGACCTGAACTGAAATTGAGTTGGATGCGTGCCCCTTCCCCTTCTCTGTTAATTGCTCTCTTTGGGTCCCAATATTCATCTGTTTATCCCACCCCTGAAATAATATGAGTGAGGATAGCTCTTGACCAAAGTAGGAAAGAGGAAAAGAAGTGAAAACTAAAAGCTAGTGCCATCCATTTTCTTCATTTTTAAAGGAATTGGAAAGGAAGGAATCCAGCATCAGTCTTGAAAGATACACTTGGGTTTTCAGCACTTTCTCCCTCTCTCTGATTTCTTTGGTGCTCACTCACTCACCAGTGAAAATGAAGAGTTCTCTCAACTAGATGCATGGAGGACCTTATCAGTCCAGGAAAGATAATCAGCAGTTTCTCGCTTCTACATTGACAACAAACAGAACAGAACTGCCTACCCAGTGGTTATTATTTGATCACTAGGACCAAATAATGAAAAAACATTCATTAAAAAGGCATGGGTTTCATAGCAATACATTAGCATAAAACAAGGCATTAAGGGTGCCAGTAAGGAAGCAGTGTTACTTATCTTCTTTAAATATGGTATTTTGGACATTTGAAATGGCAAAAACATGGGGAGCAGTTGCATGGATTTATAGCTACTACTTGAAAACTTAGAGACAGAAATGCTGCTACATAATCCTTCATAGATCCGCTTATTAAAATGTACACTGATTTTTAGAAAAATTAAGCCCTATTCTAAATTGTCTTTCTTTTAATCAGGGAATAGAAATTTCCCTTTTTTCCGTAACTTACATTTAACTCTTATTCTTCTTTGCCAATGTCCTATGAAATACTATGCTTCCTTTGTTGCATCTCTTTATGTATATATCAAAGGATAATCTTTACCTATATGTCAAAGGATACATAGTCATTGACGTTTTCAGAACAAAACACCTCAGGACTTTCAATGCAGAAGGAAGGCACTGTGATTTTTTTTTTTTTAATACTAAACTGGCCATGATACACTGCAGTACTTCTCAGAATCATTCCATTTATTTTTAAAATGTAGCCAAGTCGCTAATGAACTACCAGATTGGCATTGGGAATGGCAAATCTTTAAGTGTTATTCACAGCTATAAAACAACGAGATATTATTTCCTGCCTTTTTCCTTCCATTTGCTTGGCTTTTGGAACATAGCCCAAGTTCCTCCTAAGTTCCATGGTCTTCTTTCTCTCTCCATCCTCCTTCCATGCTCTCCCAGTGGAAAAGTGGGAAGTGCCAGGTGTCTGGCTTGAACACGTTTGTGTAACAGCAGGGATGTCCCTAATGTTGGACTATCAGAACAAAAGCACGTGCACAAAGTACCTGACACTAGCATCTCCATCAGATGGCAACCAGTGCTGGATCTGAGCGTGGAACGAGCCCTACAGGCATCTAATGTTGAAGTGTAGTGCTAACCCCGTGCTGTTGGTATACCAGAATCACTAGACCTTAGATCCCTGTCACCTTCCACAGAAGATGCCTTGGAACAGCAAAACTCTGACCAAACCCTAAATAAGAATGGAAAGAGAACAATACAATCCAGTGAGATCTTTCCTTTTCTACTGTGATGCTATGGAGAATCTAACACTTGGCCACTCCTACATAGTTATCAGGACGGGCTCACAACTGCCATGAGAGAGAGTGTGTTCTGCTGCAGGCTCTGTTCATTTACGGAGTAGGATAGTTATGCGAGATGAGCTGCCAGTCAGAATCCGGCCAGCAGAAGTTCCCGCAGGGAAAGCTTAGGGCTGACCACTGCTAGCCACAGTAACGAGAGTTGGGGTCCTAGTTTATGTCCCATTAAACCTTTAATTGAGAGTTTTTTCATCATGAGGACTATAAATCGCAGGCCAAGCTATGTTTCAGTTTAAGTGAGCCGAATGTCAGAACAGCTTGGCCATATGTTTCTTTTTCAAAGAACTTTATTCATTTAGCCCCAGGCTCAGAATTCAATAATGTTTTCTATGGACTTTTTCTCTTCACATCAAATAATATTAAAGAGGAAAAATACGGGGGGAATTCTAATTATTCCCATATGAATACTCGGATAGGGCCAAATTGAATTATTCACAGTTTCCTTAAACACACATTCTGGCTCCTGATCTCCGCACGTGTGGGCAGAGACCCTCCTGCAAAGCCCTCCTCTGCCTCTGCTTGTCAGAATCCCACCCATTTTTTTTTTTTAAGCCCACTGGAATGTCTTCTCCTTATGTCCTGCTGTGATCACCAGAGTCAAAAATAACATTGCTTCCCCAACATTGTCTTCGTGTTTTTTTTGAGACACCTTTTACCTAAGGTTTATGAAAGCCTTAAGCTTTTGTATAACTTCAGCTTGGCGACAGTACCTTTGCGTAAACCCGAATCTTTACAATAATTCCTAGCAGTGTCTTAAATGGGATAGGTACTTCATAACTTTTTTGCTTCTTGGTGATTAAAAATGGGGGAAGTAGAAAAATTACAGGGCAGCACATACTTCACAATATGCTTGCTTATGCCCTTTGCCTCTCCCAGTCACCTCTAAGAGCTCTCGGCTTCCCCACTGCAGGTCAGGAATCTGTAGTGTTTTTACTCCGGGTGTTAAAGCACTTGAAAGTTTATTTTTCCCTGGAAGAGCTTTATTTGATTCATTTCTTTGTAATGCAGGGTGGTAACATACTCAGCTGTTTATGCTTATTTGAAGTCGGTTTTCATTTAAGACGTTTATCACCCCCATTTTTTTTACCTGGCGGCGGCTGCCTGCGAAAAAGCAAATGTGCTCTAACTTTTACAGCCGAAAAGGCCATCTGTGGCCAGGGCCTATTTTTCTTCTAGTGCCTTTTCTTTTACCCTTCTCTTTTTAACTCTTCAGGGAGTGCTGCTTCTCGGCGCTTAGTCCGCTCGGGGCGCGGCAAACGCTCGCATTTGCCTTCGGCACCGCGGGGCACCTCAGCCGCTGGAACCGCCGGGCTTCGGGCTGGGGCCGACTGTGTCCGGTCCCCTTCTCCTCGCTTCCTCGGATTGGCTGCCCGAGGTCACGTGAAGGCCGGGGGGTTGGCATTCTGAGTTGTGGCTTTTGGCACTCCTTTCCCTTTTTAAAAATCGCCTGGTCTGTGGAGCTCCGCTGGGCTTGGTGCCTTCTCTTTGACTGCGACTGGAGACAGACGGCCACAGCCACAGGGCAGACTGAGGTGGCCGAGATGTTCAGTCAGGGCCCCAGGACCCCAGCTTCAGGCTGCTACTATCTGAATTCCATGACACCCGAGGGCCAGGAGATGTACTTGCGATTTGATCAGACTGCGAGACGCTCTCCTTACAGGATGAGCCGGATTCTAGCGCGCCATCAGCTAGTGGCTAAAATTCAACAAGGTGAGTGGCCGGGAGTGGCAGGCTGTTGCGAATTTTGATTTGTGGCTCTATTTCGGGCTAACCCAGTTTGGGTTTTTTTTTTTACATTGTTGTTTTCCCTTTACACTACATTGGATTTCTATGCCACGCTGCATGTAACTTTTAGAAATAACTTCAGGCAGCAGTTTTAAGCAAACAGTGACAGCACCTAGCTGCCACATAACTCAACATGAAGTGCACAGAAAACTTCACGGCAGCTGGGACGGTGTATCATCTATTTCCAAAATTTGTGTGTGCCGACGCAATAAACCAGACAGGTTTACTCAGTGTGTATTTTAGGAACTTTTCAGCAGGTTGTTCACAATCTGTCACATCTAAAACTTGGACATTTGTTTATTTAATTGGGGGGCGGGAGGGGACTGACTTGTACCCTGCCCAGATTCTTTAAACACTCTCAGTGACAAGGGAAAGTTGGAATTCTGTTCTTAGGGCCACTGGGCTGACAACCAGAATCACATCCTCTATATGTATATTTATGCCAGTAGTTGCCTCTGATTTGTTGATATTGTTTTTCTGGTAAAGGATAAAGGTGTCTGTTAAGTTCAAAACAAAGCTTGTGGCCTGTGCTTAGAAGTAACCAGCTTCCTGAGGCAGAAAGAAGAGGATATTGATTACAAGCTGCTAGATGTTCCTTTTTATTCTCTGCAAAAAAAAAAAAAAAAAAAATTTAAGTAAAAGTAAAGTAGATCAACAGTCTGGACATCACTAAAACTGGTCATTCTCCAACAATAGTTAAAACATGCTCCTTGTCTTAGAGTAGGTCTGTAGAAGCTCAAAAATGAACATTCCCAGGAAGCCCCTCAGTGGTGCTCATTTAAAAGACAAGCACATAATACCCACATGATCACAATAAGTTTACAAAGTTTATGACCAAGCCCTCCTGGACTGAAACAAAAAAAATAACTGAATTATTATATTGGTGATACAAAATTTACCAGCAATTTCTAGAGCCATTATACAAATACAATTTCCACTTCAATAAATGAATTTAGGATTATATTGAATTTTAGAAGGGAAGTTGGGGTTTGTAATCATGAAAATCTTATTATAATGTTTCCAAAAGGAACAATATGTATTCTCGCGAGTAGCGGTTGATGAGATTGTTTCCTTGGAAATTAGGATTTGTTTGTAAAGGTTCAGGAACTGGTTATGTGTGAAGGATACTGGTCCTACATACCAGTCTGATTTCAGGAAGGATATTATGTCATTCCATAAACTCTGTGTGCAGGTCTTGATTGAATAGAAACAAAAGTAATTATTTCCCTGTGGCTTGATTTAAAAATACATTCGGCTTAGAGTAAAAACCAGCTTCATTTTAGCTCTAGAGATCTCTGACAATGGTACTTTATCAGATGCCATCATCACTATGGATGTAGGGGCTTGACAAATGTTTGATGATGATTCATAATCTACACTCGGTAAATGTTCTTCAGCATGCATATCAAGTGTATCATGTTGGAAACACTGCATATAGAAATAGTTTGAAGTTGCTTTGCAGATCTCATTAAATATATTTACAATAATTTATTTCATTAAAATTCTTGATGTTCTTTTGGGATGAAAGTTGTATTCCCATTGAGGATTTGAAGTTATGAACACATGCATGATCATTGAACATATACTCTGAGTCTATGTTTCATTTGCCTAAATGGAAAATGTGAGCATTCTCACCTTTCTGTGTTGAGCAATGGGATGTCTGAAGCCAATGAATGGCTAGAAATTAAGAGTGATAATGAAGATCAGAGGGAGGCATGAAGGAATTCCAACAGTCCAGTGATTGGGAACTCGTCATTTGTTGATATTATACAGTTGTATAGTAAGCCATTATGAAAGCAGAAGCAAAACGATTTTATTGGGTTTACTATATTATTAGATCGCTTCACTGTAATGGTAGAGAGTATGGATTGAGCCTTTATAATGTCTCAAGCACTGCTCTGAGAGCCTTATATATATATTTCAATTTATTTTACCCTCAAAAAAAAAAAAAAAAAAGATCCCGGGAGTACGAACTATTATTATACCCATTTTAAAGGTAAGAAAACAGAGGCACATAGAGGTCAAGTAACCTCTCTCAGGTTACATAGTAGGAGCTGGTATTTGAATATAACTCTGAAGCCCATGCTTTTTGATACACTAAACTGTTTTTGATTTTTGAGTGTTAAAATATTGGACCTGTGGTTGATTTTAGAGTCTGTAATATACCAAAGACATTTCAGTCTTTTCTACTCAGGATGCCGCAATGAGCCATTTGACAGAATCAGAATTGGTCACTCATAATGAGATTTCCAGTCAGGTTTTATTTCGCTGATAGAAGCAAAGTGCTGTGTGTTTTACCTTTCTTGAACAGTTAGTGTCCAATAGTGCATGATGTCAAGTTATTTTACTAATCATCCAATTAAAGCTTACCCGTGCATATTAAATTAATAACACCATTATTTTTTGTAGTTCACATATCAGTATCGAAATGACAGCAACATCGGCAAAATTGTTTTCCTTACTCTACTGTTGATCTTTCAAGGAAAATTTAGCATAGTATTAATATAATTTGGGGCATTATTACTTATGATCATAATCTCTCCTGGCTGTTGGGAACAGTGCAAACAAGAGTAAGTTGCTCCCCACTGACCTCATTACAGTGAGCTAATCATTGAATGGCATGGACATGATTCAACGGCAGATACATTCAGGGGAAGGAAAAACAAAGAGGAGAAATAAAGGAATCTTTGATGATGCATAGGATCAGAATTAGTTGCTCAAACCCAGGATGAATCTGAACTTGCTCATCTTATGGAATGCTCCAAAATAACATGCATCATTTCTCTAGCCTTCTTTATAGTTCTGGAGTTTTGGGTCCCTTTAAAAGAGAACTTTAAGATGGTGTGTTGTTTTGCAAAGTGCAAGTTTATCATAAGTCATACTGCCCATAATCCCTACCCCAAAATCTTGCTGAATCAATGGGGAAATTGTATGGAGAGAGAATGGAAATAATAATGGTCTTTATGTCCCTTACTAGCAGGCACTTGGGAATGGACAAGAGGGAGGCTGCTGGGGAGGTGAAAGAAGAGCATGTTAGGCCACAGGAAAGGAGAATTGGGATCTCATGGCACTATTTGATGGCTATGATGTATTGCCGATGTGTGCACTGTGCGGAAAACCTATCGACTCACACACATGCTATTCGGAAGATCCAAATCTAAGAAAATACATAAATGTGATTATTTGCTTTGTGAAAGAATTCATCTTGCTATTAAACTATTTTTTAAAATTATTTTAAATGCTTAAAATGGCATGATATGGACACCATTGCAGTCAAGTTCACCGAACCAGAAAAAAAGGAGACCAGGATGCAGGCTCTTACTTAGACACTCTCATTCTTTTACTACTGTGGCAAATTTCAGAACCTCACTGGGCCTTCGCTTCTTGATGAGAAAATAAAATGGTCAGTCTGTGATTTCTCAGGTTTCTTCGTGGTCCTCAAGTCCAGAGTGGTTAAGTTGTGGTTGAGTCAGTAACTCCTTGAACAAGAGTGTGCAAAGCGGGGAAACTTAAACCTAAAATAACAGAAGCTGAAAAGGAAACAGAGCAGCTTTCTAATGTGGAATAAATCAGTGGCTTATAATTTTTCTACAAATGGTCAAGGAAATGATAAAGCGGAAATCAGATTTTAGTTCTACAGCTGTCACTAATTAATTGTGTGATCTGGGGCAAGTCACAACTTCTCTGGGCATTCTTTCCTTCTTCTATAACATAAAGGGTTTGGATTAAATAAACGTGAAGTTCCCATCATCTCCAAAATTCTAGGATTCAGGAGAACAGGTGTTCTTTTAAGGAAGAGAGACAATTCTTATTTACATTTTTCTTATTATGTCATTCATATCTACTCGGACATGTTTCTTTGATACCTGTTTAATGCTCTCGTTATCAATTTAATAGGAACGTTAGGATGTCCAGTCTTGTGGACTATTTAAATGTCCTTATAACCCATAATTATAAAGCAACCTGTAAAAACCTTTCTTTCTCCGGAGTCCAGGCCTGTGAAATGGAGTTATTGCAGTACCCAGCCTATTGCAATGACTGTAAGGATCAGAGCATGTCCGTCCGTCCGTGTGTGTGTGTGTGTGTGTCCCGGCTCTCACAAAAAAAGACCTCTTCTCTTGATAGAAAATACAGAATGTAGAAAATTTTTTACAACTAGAAGAATTAGTGAAAGTTGGATTTGCATTTTCATTGACTTTTTATCTGAGACTCTTTTTTATTTTTTTATTTTATTTTATTTTTTTTTAAGATTTTATTTATTTGACAGAGAGAGACACAGCAAGAGACAGAACACAAGCAGGGGGAGTGGGAGAGGGGGAAGCGGGCTTCCCGCCAAGCAGGGAGCCCGATGCGGGGCTCGATCCCAGGACCCTGAGATCATGACCTGAGCTGAAGGCAGACGCTTAACGGCTGAGCCACCCAGGCGCCCCTATCTGAGACTCTTTTTAAAGATCGCACCTGAGCTGAACTTAACTAGAGTGGAATAAACTGCCTTCCTTATGTTCCCAGGGAATGGAACTGGGCCATTAGTGATGTTCTGGCTTTCTCATTACTCCATCAGGTCAAGTGGCATCTTGGGAATTTGCCTGACCTAAGTGGTGGCCTTGCTTATCCTGGTGGGTGAGCCCCCCACCAACTGGAGAGTGTCCACGGAAATTAAACAATCATTTATTCTTTGGGAATTGCCCTTTCTCTGTGTTCAGTACTTTCTTACCCAACTACTTTCAGAAACGGAGGGTGGATAAACTGGCAGAAAGACAGATGGAACACGAAAACAGGGTGAGAATACATCAGTCACATATTGCTCAAGTTCTTTCTTAAAAAAAGTGGCAACTGTCAGAAATTCACATTTCGTGAATCAGAGCCTCTTTCTGTTCCATACTGGTGACTGATGGGCCTGTCCACAAAGGATACTGTGTAATCGAAAGTTACAGGAAAATCTGTTCAGTGAATTAAGTTAATGAACTGTGAGTAACATTTTTGAAGTTATCACATATGAAAATATTAAAAATGTGAGCAGTTCAGAAATAAGTACTGGAGGGAAATTAGCAAAGAGCGACATGCTTGTACACACGTAAAAGTTGAGAGTTTAACTTTAACCAAATTGAGACATCCAAAACTTCACGTCACAGCTTTTATTAGTTCTAATTTTATAAACACACATCCCAGATGCAGGCAGTTGCCAAATTTGGATTTTGTGATATTACTTTAAGTGAATAGAGATTCATTTTTTTCCTCCTCTTTTCCCGAGTCAGTACTTTAATTCTGTGTAAATTCTGGACCCTGGTCCACTCTTATAAAGCAAGCTTCCTCATTCTCTTAGCCACCTAATCATGGGCAGTGCTTCTGAGTCTTCTAAGTCTAAGCAACACCAGTTGATGACCCAGGCAAATTAGACAGAGACAAAATGATAAGTGGGTTCTGGTAAACCTCTATAAAAAGGTCAATAAATCAGTTGGGATTTAATGGAGGCAGGTCATTCATGAGGTTGCGCCTCATCTCTACATTTCATGAGGTATGAGAACCCACTGGCAAGTCTAAGGAAGAAGATACAAGAAGATAGGAGACCATGAATTGTATAGATGGTATTTGAATGAAGGATCATGAGAAAATCATTTTCTGTCTCCTCAGGGGCAGTCCAAATAGGATTTGGGTGTGGGTAAAGACAACATATTTTCATTTACATTCTAATGCATTACCTAAAGGATTTGAAGTAGTGGATAAAAGAATATTCAACTCAGTTAAGGTTATAAAAAGATAAATCTGATGAAGAGAAAAATATAGGTTAATTAATATGATAAAGCTAGGGAGAGATATTACATAAAAATATGAAACATAAGACACTGAATAATTACTACAAGTGATCTATAAGTTATAGCCTGAGCTTCCCGGATTTAAGCAAAGAGGTGAACATGATCAGGGGAAGATTTGTCATGTCCAAGGTAAAAGCATACCAGCATAGCTTTTCCTGGGACCTGATGTTTGGGAGGATTTTCTCCCAGGAACTTGATATAGAAGAGCAGTTTCTCATACAAATCTCATAAAGGGAACTCTACAAGATGTAGTAGATGAATTAAACATTCCTACAGTGAATTCAGTTGCAAGTTTCCCATAGCATCCCACTGTACCAGGGGCATAACAACAAATTATAATTCAATAAAAATATTTGGGCATGGGGTGAGTGGCTCAGAACAAGGAGGTTCAGGTATGCACTCTGATTCTCTGGCTTAATCTCTAAATAGTATGGAGACTATCTAGAGACAGTTTCTCAGTTGGCTTCACAGAAGACTAGTCCTGTTAGATAATCAGGGGGGAAATATTTCTGTGGTTAAGTAAGGAAATGCTATATCCTCTTTCCCTTTTTGGAAATTCACACTTATGAAAGGCTCAGAGAAATCCTGCAGAAAGTAATTTAACTTTGTTTAAACTGGTATATTTCATCATGAAACCATTTTTAACCGGACACCAGGAAGTGATATCTTATAAAACCACTTTCCCTGGGGAACACGTTTTGGAAAAACTGATTTAGGAGGGTTCAGGGCCTGGAAGACCATTCTCTTTGACTATATTCTTGCATGGACTGGGCAATAGGTAGTATGAGGTTATATTTTGGAGAGTAAATTGCAGGTACTTCTTGTTTCCAAATAAGGCTAGCTCCATATACTCTAAAAATCAACTGCGTAAAGACAGGATGGACATCTCTTTATAAAAATTAACAACCAAAAGATTTTTTTTTTATTTTTTTGATTTATTTATTCATGAAAGTGAGAGAGAGAGAGAGAGAGAGACAGAGGCAGAGGGAGAGAAGCAGGCTCCCTGCCCAGCAGGGAGCCCGATGCGGGACTCGATCCCAGGACCCGAGTCGAAGGCAGACGCTTAACCGTCTGAGCCACCCAGGCGCCCCACCAAAAGAAGATTCTAACCTGAGTAGCTTTTGCCAGGCAGAAAACCGAAGGTCTAGGTATATGGGCCGAGTAAATAATTCTAACAAGAATGCAACCAGTCTTCAAATAACTTTACAAGATAGGTTCTGGTGGGCCAAAAGGAAGAAATTAGTGCCTTTTGGCCCTAGATTTGTCTAACCCATGATAAGGCTGAAGCCCTTGGGCAAATTCCAAAGGGGTCTGCTATTATCGCAGCTAATTCAGGATATTCCATTACTTCTGGGAAGTGGAGTCCATGCCCCACAGGAAAGAAACAGGAAACTCTTCAGCAGTGTCAGATTCTCCTTGGCGATCAGTGATGTGGGATGTGGACTCTCTGAGACTCAGGCATTTCTGACTTCCTGGTCCAAACAGATCTTTGGTTACGGCAAAGTCTCTGTCGGTATGACAGAATAAAGTGAATTAATAGGTAATAGGTCATTTTAATTAGTCAAGTTTGTTTGATTTAGTTGAATAAGGCACTTACAAGTTTCTCAGGAAGCCTGCAAATATATTCTTAAGGTATTTTTCCTTGTGCTGGCAAAGAGGTGGCACATTAGCATTTGCATTATGAATGATACTTTTGGAGAGAATCCACAAAATGTAAAAAAGTTACAACAGAATGCATGGGGAATTGGCCTTGCTGTCTAGCCTGCACCCCCATGTTGTAAAGCCACCCAGGACCATAGCAATCACTATAGAACGGTGCAGTCTAGGGTAGGACAGGCACACAGATTACCATGACAATTTGTACACTATTGTTTGAAAAGACCTGAATTCTCTCTCTCTTTTAAATTTAGAATCTAAAGGAATTTAAATGGACCAATTGCAAAATAACTGAAAATTACAGAACATGCTAATGCTGTTAAAAAAAAAAAAGAAGGAAATCAATAAAAATAAATCCAAAATATCTGGCTAGATTCTCAAATGATTTCCCTCACAAGGTGTAGGAATCCTGATGATTTTGAAAGTCTGACAGAGGCAGAGCTGACTAAAATACCAATGATTTGCATTGCCTTGCCTCTTTAACACTCTGATAAAATACAAGGGCCAACAGTGTAGAGGAAAAGAGTAGAGATTGTAATGAAACTGGGCAATCACAAGTAACTAATTTACCTGTCAGTATTTTGAGCTAAAGAGGGCTTTTTTTTTTTAAAGATTTTTATTTATTTATTTGACAGAGAGAGAGACAGCGAGAGAGGGAACACAAGCAGGGGGAATGGGAGAGGGAGAAGCAGGCTTCCCGCGAAGCAGGGAGCCTGATGCGGGGCTCGATCCCAGGACCCTGGGATCATGACCTGAGCCCAAGGTAGAGGCTTAATGACTGAGCCACCCAGGCACCCCTAAAGAGGGCTTTCTCTTCTGCATTCCAAGTCTCCTCTTCCTACCTAATTTTACAAATCACACATATGAATGGCAAGAACCTTGAATTAGTACTCAGCCTCTGTAAGTGAACAGTAGCAATTCACATACCCTTGTATTCTCCAAATGACATACTGGGAAAAAGTACGGTAGTCATAAAATCATATTTTTCTCTGAGAGTTTTACTACCCCAATATTATTTATAATGTTTAAAGTTACTAAAACAAGTAAGAGAGACTCACAATTCCCATGATAATGGTATTCCAACCATTCCCCCCTAAATAAGACTAGAGTTCTTAATAGAGGAATTTAAATCTCTCCCAGATGCTTTGAAGGACACAAGACATGTCCTCCTAAATGAATTTCCCGAAATAGGGAATGAAATCCATTGCAAAGCCTTACTGTTTGGACCTTTGTAAAGGCATGTGTTGTGTATAGCAAGTTCTTAGTAAGCAAATCACCTTCATTTCAACCACTGATGTCTTTTGAGTAGGAAGGTCTGCTAACTCCCCTTCCCAGTACATCCTCACCCTCACCATTGGTACTCCATTCCACCTGCTGTTACCATCTCAGAGTTGTTGCAAAAATTAAATGCAATAATATAATTAAACACAGAGTACAGTGCCTGGTACATACTAAGTGTTCATTATAAGAAAAAAATACGTATACTAAACAAACACCCACGTACATATGGCCTTTCAAGGAACTGTATCATCAAATGAAGAATAAATTACACACTTTATACCAAGTTGACTAAGGCAGGCATACATACTGCCACGTTTTTGTGTCCCCAAAAAGCCTCAAAGGTAAAACAAACATTTTACCCCCAAAAAGTAAAACAAAGGAGTTTTTTTTGTTTGTTTGTTTTGGTTTTTTGGTGTTTTTTTTTCCTTTTATCTTAAGCTATATTGAAATCTATCGCCTTTCCCAAATGCGGTTTCCTTTATTTCATTTACTTAGTAACATCAGTTTACTAAGTAATGAATGTACTGCATTTACTTTCAGTTGCCCTGTGCTATCCTGAAATGATGGGTTTAGGCCACGTTTCAACTCCTATAGATAAACAGCAAAGCCCATTGATCCCCACCTCCTGGCAAATTAAAAGAGACCGTTCTGGACAGGAAGTGTTCTTGGCTCCCGGAACCACTCAGTAGGAAATTCTAAACCTGAGGGCCAGCAGCAGAGCTGGAGGCAGGGGGCTGTGCTCTCCCATCAGGGATAGACCAGAGTGAAAAATGCCGGGGGAGGCGACCAGTTGGGGCTGAGAGCAAGGCCCAAGACAAGCATCACCAACCAGTAGTCAAGGTAGATCTCTGTGCCTGATGGGTGAATCTGTGATGCCTGAATCCCCCTCCCAAATTGTGATTTTCTAAACCGATAAGTTAACTTTGAGATTGTTGTTAATTTTGTAGGAATTTTCCCATATTAAACGGTCTTTGTGTGGAAGAGTTAAAAGAGATGCTGTACCATGTAGATAAACTTTCTAAAAACTCAGCATCCTTTCTCAAAATAATTCAAACAAATTATTTAGGAAACTTCCATTGCCCCTTTCCTCCAGGATTTCGTTCCTTTTGATTGAGGAATAATCTTCATCATTGTTGAATTCCTCAGCTAGGAAAAACTGCATTTGAACATGATCATTAGCATTTGCTGAAATTTGTTCTTACAGGGTTGAGTGGATTAAATAAGCCTGGATTCTTTTTGCTTTATTTATGTATGGAATATATATAGTCTTAGGAAACTCCATGTAGGAGGCCCCTTCACAAAGATAGAAATATCAGTTAGCACATGCTTTATACATCATAACTTAAATGTTAATCTTAAACTTCGTAAAAGACTTGTTTGGTAGGATAAAATTATTTGATGTTTGCATCTGACATCCTGGAAACCCTGAAAAACTATTCTAATAGTAACTCCTTAGCTGGTATGGTGCAGGACGGTTTGTGGAACAATTCCAGAGGGTTCTCTTTTTGAACCCTCGTGTAAAATGGTATTATGATCTTAGATTAGCAAGCTTTGCCACCTAGGAACCTTCAGAGACCTGACGAATGTATATGCATGTTTCCCTACTTTGAGACGTTTCCAGTCTTGTTTTCCTGAGTCCCTCCTTTGGACACAGGTTTTCGCTTGGGGTCGTTGTATGGAACAGCACATTTACCTGAGTGGCTAGAGAAGCAGAGACTCACTTGATGGAATAAGGAAACTTGGCAGTGAGCAATGGGTTTGTTAAACATTAACAAGTGGGTAGAAAGAGATGGTTTCAGAGGCCAGGTTTTCCTTTTCCCTCCTCTGTTGAGAGTACAATTACTTCCTCACCTCCAGCTTACAATTCAGTTTCTAATGAAGCCTTTCCGGTCCTGGTTCACGTGACCTGTCTCCTGTCAACTTTGTCTCCTCCTCCCACCTATGGTTACTCTAGCAGTAACCCTGACCCTGGACACTGGCAGCTTGTGTTCTGTGAAGCTGACTACTTTGTTCCAGAATGCAAGAATGACGCGAAGGCTCTTTTCAGCTCATTAACTGTCAGTCATGCCTCCTGCAGGCTGCAGGAGGCCATGCAGCTGTGCCCGGGGGTCTGGGAGCCCTGCCCTTGGGCCCAGGGAGAACATTTCCACTGACTCACCCAAGTGAAAAGAAAAGTGAGAGTCTGGATTCATCACAGAGAGGCAGGTTGTCAACATAGTTTACTAACATTTCTATGCGTTTACATAAAAGATTTAGGTCTGGGGATGGTGATTGGACTTTTTATAAATTTTACAACACATATTTTAAGTTTTGAAACATTTACAACATTTTATTTTATTTCATTATTTTTATTTTTTAGAAGATTTTATTTATTTTTTGAGAGAGAGAGAGAGCACGAGCAGGAGGAAGGGCTGAGGGAGAGGGAGAAGCAGGCTCCCCACTGAGCAGGGACCCTGAGATCATGACCTGAGCCGAAGGCAGAGGCTTAACCCACTGAGCCACCCAGGCGCCCCCATTTACAACATTTAAAAAATAGCAACACTATACCTATAGCTACTCCTATTGAGGGCTCGCTATGATGTACCGGGGACTGTTTTCAACACTACATATATTGGTGTTTGATTTCATTTTCATGAAGACCCAAGACTTAAGTTTACTCCTCTGGAAAATAAATATGGCAAAGCCTAATGCTTAAGGTTTTACCATGTTTATCTTCCAGATGAGTAAACAGAGGCTTACAGAGTTAAGTAACCTTCCCAAAGTCTCCCAGCAAGTAGGTGGCAGAGGTGGGCTTTGAACTCAAGTCTGTATGACCTAGGAGCCCACATTATTCACCACTGTGCAACCCCATCACCCTCATAATTACAGGTAGTCATGGTCTACTTGGAACCAAAGAAAGTTGTTCGTTTTGGTTTTTTCCATCATTTTAGGCCTGCTTGGTCCTCTGTTCCTCACCCACCCTTCAAGTTGTTGAGGATTTCACTGTGCCTCGAAGACCAGCAACTCTGAGCGACTGTCCTATATATGAATGACCCTCCCACTGCCGTCTTGAGGACGGGCTGTTCTATATCAAGAATGCTCTGTCCAAAGTAAATGTCAAGGCAGCAGCATTCCAGCCTTTGGCAAGGAATCTAGCTTGGTTAGGTAGGAACAAGCGTAACAGGGAAAGGACAGATTCCTCCACCCCTAGGGAGAAGTCATTTTCCCTACTCCCAAACCTGCAAAATGCTGCCTTTCTTCCTAGAAAGTGCTGGAGGCGGAATGCTCATCCTCCTACAAGTTTCCTCAGGGCTCTTAGGGCCCACCTAGCTCAGTGGCCCCTGTAACCTTCACAGGGGAGCTTTGCAGACAAGATGCAAGGTGGGAGTTGGGTCAAACCCATCTTGTTCTCTGGACCCTAAATCTCAAACTCAGCAGTTATGTAGTGGAAGGAGAGCGAGTATTAAACCAGGGTCTCTATTTCTTGAGAGAAGTCCTGTATGGACATTTTTTTTTCCCCCAGATTTTGCAATTCGACCTCAGTCCCAGCCGAGGCCCGTAGAGCAGAATAGTTGCAGATGTGCTCTGCACTTGTAGCTAGAGAACAGTAGGCAGTCAGAAGAAAATATCGATGTTCTGCCAACTTCTGCTGTTTGTGAGATTTTGCCAGAAGCAAAACAGGATCAAAAATAATAAACAGACCTCCTCCCTTGCTGCATGACTGCTATTTACATAAAGAGATTGATGAACTGACAGTGCTGTGTGAATGCTCGGGGAAGGGAATTTTTTAAGGAGAAAAAATTAATTTTTTGGTGCTTGGTTGCATATGGTTTGAGGTTTTCTCAGATCACTGGGTTTCCAAAGAGACAACCCATGGCACAGATGGTGCTGTTTCTCCAGTGTAAGTGGGCTAACCCATGGAGATAAAACAACCTGACACATGAATTTCATGCAGCTATAAAACCTCTGCAGGGAAAACGAATCTTGAAGACTCAGGAACAGTGTGAGTCTCAAGTGGAATAGTGATGTTCCCAGTAGAAAGAGAAACTTGACCTATACAGTAACCTCAGGGAACCAGAAGGTGGGAGGCCTCGGTGCTCGGATGCTTCTGTCCTAATCTGGTCACCGTGAATGATTTTATTTAACTTCCTCAGTTTCTTCATCTATCAAATGAGAATCATATTAGCTCCTACTTTGAGTAATATTATTGAGGAAAAAAAGAATCGATGTAAAATCAATTCAAATGGAAGGATGCTCAGTTCTGGGATGGCTAAGCAATGTTGGGGTGCACCTGATAGGGGTCACTGGACTGGTCCGAACACAGGAGCCACACAAAGCAAGACCTAGCTCTTTATTCTCAGTTGGACACAAAGTATCACTGTGCTTGCTTCCTCTTCCTTGAATAATAATTCATGCCACTCCTCAAGGATATGGGAATAATGAACCACTCTGTGGTTTTGTCTTATTTTTAATTGGTTCTCAAATGGACAAAGTCTACTAGCTCTTAGTTTCATTTTACATTTTCTTTTTATGTATTTGATGGGCTAGGAGTGAATCTACATAATTAATTAGGGTCATTTCAAACTCTAGTTTTCCCTTTTATTTTGCTTTCCTTCTGAGGTGTCAAGAATTTTGCTTTGCATTTTTAATTAGGTAATTAATATTGTTTCAGCAGTAAGTAATTTCCCATAATCATGATCAGAATGAAACCTTTTAAAGTGAAAGGATATTGTGCTATAGACTCAGGGACTTTGACAAGTTAGAGTGTCATAAATCTTATGCTTTCAGAGTTATGAATTTCCAGTATAAATTGGGCTTCCTGCTTAAGACTAATATTTCACGTGGCTAGGTAGCCCTTTAGGCAGGATACCTTGCTGTGGCTGGCTAGCTGGAGGCCTGCAGGAGCTTGCTGTGGTCACAGCGGATTGTCTGAGTCTGAGGGGGCAGAAAGGAGCCTGATGATGTGGTGCCCAAATGATCTGATGAAGAAAAGATGAGCCCAGTGCTTTCCTGCTGCCTTGCCTGGCACAGCCTGGTCTGGAAAGGCTTAGGAAAGTAAGGTGAAAAGTGAAAGGAACACACACTTTATAAACATATCCCTTTAAAATGTTTGGGTTTTGTTTGATAACTTTGATATCAGTTTTATGTTTTGTTTTAAATGTTTGAGCTTGCTGATGATGGTGGATTCCAGGAAAAAGGGCAGTTGCTAAGCTTTGTGTGAAAATCTTTGAAAATTGTTAAGCACTCTGTACCGTTGATTAGTATTTGGAAAGGCTGTGTGTCTTAAATGGAGTGGAATTTGTAGGGGGGCGGAACGTAAGTGAAGAGAAGCAAGGAGTTTGTTTGATGGAAAAGTATCCAAGCACATGGATAGCTTGCCAAAATCTCTTACTTCAACAAAAACAGAACCCTAAGGCTCTATTGACTTCTTTCTTGCACCTGAGGGTGAGACCAGCTTCTCTCTGCCCCCACACAGATACGTGATGCTCCGAGTTTCCCTGCAGCCTTCGGCTTAGCAGAACACATTTCTTGTTTATGGCTGCTGTGTTCAATGATCAGTCATTTAAATAAATTACCATGTTCTGTGATTGATGTTAATAATTTGACATGGGAGTTATGAAGCCTTCAGATCCTTGATTTATCAGAGAAGGAATCTTTCAGACATATTTTTCTTTAGCTCTGGGAGGCTGTGCTTTTTCTGAAACTTGTATATGCAGTGTGCATTGTACTTTGTAGAAGCAATGTGCATTGTAGTTTGTAGATGCAATGTGCATTGTAGTTTGTAGAAGCGGTGTGCATTGTAGTTTGTAGATGCGGTGTGCATTGTAGTTTGTAGATGCGGTGTGCATTGTAGTTTGTAGATGCGGTGTGCATTGTAGTTTGTAGATGCGGTGTGCATTGTAGTTTGTAGA